>NW_027510595.1:4825000-5089097 GCF_048772815.1 Callospermophilus lateralis
TCAATGTATAATCTTAGGAAGAAACAAATATGTAGTCAGCAATATGATTGACATTTGAGAGCATTAGGCAACCTGGACATGGATGTTTTTAGTAATCCAGGATCACTTTCCATTTAGGATTTGCTACAATCATAAGTTTGACCTTTGCATTTTGTGATCAGAATATTACAGTGATAAAATGTATATGTAGATCAGGTGACATGAGTATTTTTTCTAACATTTCTGGGAGCAATATTTTGAAGACGTATAAATTAGTGTTGGGGGTACACAGAGTTGTACCCTGTGTCTATGAATATAGAAGTAATGCATGAATTGACAATACTGTGAATAAATAATATAACTGTTTCCACTTTAAATCATGGATTGAATTGATATCTGAAAATATATAAGAAATCTTATATTGATATACAATCATTCATTCCAACGAGTTATGCATCTAATGGTAATATTAGGGTTATGTTTTATCATGAAAGGTGTGTGAATTTAGCTTCAAAAGTGATTATGGAAATGGAAAATTATGTGTTTGGAAAGAAGTCTCATGAAAAGACGAATCAAGAAACATAGAGGAATACATGTGTTCTGAAGCAGGAAGTGATTGTAAGTATAAAAAAAATCGTATAAATTTCCTAACTTGTGGATGAAATATATATCCTATGATGTGCAAAAACTGAAAAAAATAGTAATGTACCAGTGTTGAATGAAAATGAATGTCAAAATACATATCATGTCCCATAGGAATCTACTTGCATTGATGTTAAACTGGGTCAGTTACTGTAGAAACATTAGGATTTGAAAGGACCATTTACTAAAGTTAGTTTTCAGTACTAGGAATCAAATATATATTTCAGGTGGATGAATATATCTGAGCATAATCTTGTGAACATTTTATTATAAATCCACATTCATGACATGAATGAATTTAGGGAGTGTATATAAGACACATATATTTCATATTTTGAAAAATCAGGAGGGTGTAAAATATATATATATATATATATATATATATATATATATATATATATATATATATATATATATATATATCACAGATACATTAAAAAGTAGCAATATATAAATATATATGGGTATCAAAATTTATCTTGAAATATATATCATCCACAGATTAAAAAGTATTCATTTTAGTGAACATGGATTTATGTATAATGTTGTTCAACTAGGAACCTCACCCATAGGTGGAATTTTAAGATCCAAAAGCGTTTAGGAGGAGTGATCTCTTCTCACAATTTGTATCTGCAAAGTTAGCCACCTCACAAAAATGTACGTGTGATACCAGGTAGGATTCTATATGTGCATATAAAAATACATGTGCTGAATAGGCTCCAGAGAAATGGAGACAGAAATTCAGAAATAAGTTAACATTAAAAAGAATGGAGAACTATTTCAATTAACAATTGACTATATTTTTAACACCTACCATTTATCATGCAAATAACAAGTCCAACTATACACCATGCCTCCTCTGAACTGCTTGTGTTTCTATAATGTTTCGGTTACTTTCCTCCATTATATTAGGATTAGTAATCAGAGTCTAGTAGGGTGTGAGTTAGTGTCAGGGAATCAGTATATTGAATGGAAAATAGAAAAATGAATCCAATGTGTATGCAAATATGTGGTACACAAAAATCTTCCCACTCTCATCAAGAACAACACCTAGATATCACCTACGCCCCAAGTAAGACACAATTAGAGGAGAAGAGTTAGAAAATCCAAGACTACATATCTGGAATGGAATACGATCAGGAGTTCACAACCTTGGAAGTGGTAGAGGAGTTTCCAAAAGTAAGGGACAGGGTAAACACTCCACAAACATGGACCTCTGCCTGCCTAAAGACTTCTTGAGAAACTTTCTCTGAGGTTGGGCACTTAAAACATATGTTGTTGTCAGGAGCTTTAGCTTCCTTTCTAGGGAGACCATCAAAGCTGGGTCTTCATCTCTGTGACCTTGTGGATATGGTTTCTTATTTTCCAATGAACATGAGGCAGCAGTGCTGAATTCTCTCTTTGTAGGTAAACTGTGGCCACGGGGGGCTAAGTGTATCCACATGTTGGCTGTGTATCCATTTGGTCATCCTCCACCTTTCGTCGTGATTCTTGGTGCTGCACTGGGAATTTAATATTTGGTTCATGGAATACAAGGAGCTCAACTGGAACACAGTGCTGGAGGGAGTTCTGTCATGTGTGGTGGGTCAGGGTCAGCAGGAGAATGCACCAACCAGGTTTCTATCCCACACAGTTTTCCCCCTTGACCATAATAACCTGATTGTTAAGATTTCCCTTAAACCTCTACTTATAAAAAGATGCCTTTACATATAAGGGTCTGCTGGATGCACCATGTCAGCCACAAGCCATTTGGAAGTCAAAGGCAGATCCACAAGGCCCCACGACAGAAGTTTTATCACAAAACTGCACATCTCTGCTGTAGGTCCACTAATCAGCAGGCTTGAACTTACTGGCATCTCTGTTCTACACCATTTTCATGAAACCCAGTCAATCAAGGAACTGTCTGATACACTCATCGTCAGCAACAGTATATCCAAAGGTTCTCCTGTGCAACCTGGTCAAGGGAATTTTAAGAATTTCATGGTATTTATCTAGCCATTATTCAAGCATGAGGTTGGAGGCACTGTGGGTTTCAATTTTTTCAGGAAAGATTAAATGGTGAGGAAGCTCATTTCAATGAAACCTCTGGAAAACTCTCACAGGCAAGTCTTCCCAAGGAGTGGCCAAAAGGTCACCGAAATCCAGGACTATTGAGGTCTACAATGTGAGGTCCATGTGTGTTTTGACGCTCAAGTATGCCTGCCATGTGTTTTAGAAAAAATCATGTGATATCCAGGCTGTGATTCTCAGTGCTCTGTGGAAAGCCACCCTGGACGTACATCTCAGTTTATAAGGGCGACTCTCATGTGTGGCCTGCGAAAATCCCAACACAATTCATGGCAATACTTCTCTGAGTTCAGTTCCAGAACTCAGTCTCTAAGTCCCCTTGAACTCACACCAGAGTTCAAGACCAGTTGGACCCAGTCATTTCTTCCAACCGCCACACAAATGACCAAAATTAAAACCTAAACACTCCCACAAGGCCCTCATGTTCTCCATATAGACACTCATCATAACCTCTGGCTGAATTTTTCCATGAGGGGTGCAGCCCAAGACAGTGACCAAAATGAGCACCTTTGGCCCTCATTTGCCTAAAGTCAGGGTGGCCTGGACACCATTCCTGTGAACCAGGAGTGATTAAATAGACCTGCCGTTAATACTGCTCTGCTTCTCCATTTTGAGGCCTACTGAATGTCAGGTATAGATTCTTTATGTGGTTTGGAGTCATGAGAAAACCCAAGCACTTCTGCATGGCTTTGAAGAACTCATTTGACCCAAAGGATCCCTATTCTCACTTGATGGAGTCAGGAACATCACAGAAGAAGGCTAGAGACTTCATCCACAATGACTGATCTTTTTGCCATTTTGGTTTTGGATGCACACATGGGATCTTTCTTTAGATCCATCAGGTGCTGAGAATCTAAGCTGGAGCCTCACACAGGGCCAAGTGGCTGATTCAGACACCTCCCTTTCCAAAGCAATTATGCCAAGAGCCACAGGTGATCCTCATTCATTTCCATTTGATAACTGTTTTTTTCAGTCTTCACAAAGGGGTGGCCAGAGGCAAATACCTTCCTGACATTCAGGGCAACTGAACAAAATGTAAGCAAAAGGCCCAAAGCAGGGTATCTCCACTGAGAGTTTCCTGGCCACACTGATATCTGAGTTTTTTGAGATGCTCGCCATGCCAATTCCTTCAGCTATTCAGTATATGGTCATGTCACAGTGATTGGAGGTGGTACATATCATGGATAAAAAACAATGAGCATATTCTGGCTAGTGGCCAGAATTCTGGAAGAAAACAGGAACTTAGGAAGGTTGGAGGTGTTTCCCATTGGTAAGGCAAGCCGCAGTCCTTTCATAAATTGGACAGGTTGATTGCTGGGAGGCATTCTACTACACAGGACATATTCATTGATGCATTCTCTTTTCTAATGTCTACAACCACGGACACAGTGGCATACACAGAAATAGAAACACTCACCATGTCAAATGACTTATTAGAAACAGTCCATTCCAAAAGAAATAAATCACGTTTTTTCTACCTATTCTCAGAACATGAGACAAAACCACAAACTGACATCCACACACCCAGGCACCTCCTTCCCCCAAGTAGGTCTGTGACTCTTCTGAGTGTCCTCTGACTGGTAGGCCATACGATGTTCCTCTGAAATGGCCTTTCCTGTCTCAGATCTGGTGTCATTCACCAACTCTGTGAAGTTGTCAGGAGGCAGTGGTGAGCCAATTCCAGTCTTGTCAGGAAAGGCCCCTCTTCAGAGCTTTCTTGGAATTTGGCCACCTTCACATGAAGAGGTACCTAGAAAGACTGATTCTATCCTTGGTAAATCCAAACAAGTGAGACCACTGGGACTTGGACGGGTAATGGCTTTGGGTGCCTGGCTTCCTGGATCCCAAATTCAGAGAATTCCATCACCAAGGAAGTAGGTGAGGTCACTTCCTTCAGGAACTGAATGAGGTCACTGACTTGGCCACCAATATGTCCTAACAGTTGCTTCCTAGGTTCTCATAAGATGGAGGCTTCCCCTACTTCTTGTGACACATTCACAAATTAGAATGGTATAGAAACCATAGGCACCTGGGAACAGCTCTCCACAAAGGCCTGGTTTGATCCGACTTCTCTACATTAAGAAGAGAGAGGCTGATTCAGAAACATCCCTTCATCCTGACTAGGTTGTTTGCCATGTTAGATGACTTTTCCTCTCTCAGGTCCTAAATAGCTGCCTAAATCTTCTCCATCGATCATTTCTGCATGGACTTTTGAGGTTCTCAGCAGGTGGAAGATCCCCTACCTTCCTGTATTGTAAGACCAACTCGGTCCCTCCTCTTCTGTAAAGTTAGATTGACGGAACATTGTATGGTTAGGGTTAATAGCATGTTCGATTTTGGTTAGGAATCATTCTGCTGGATGAATAGTGGTTTGGGAACCTCTGATACTTATAAGAATATAGACGTGAAATATAAGTACGAAAAAAGAAATCTAGGTAAGATTTGAAGCCCAGAAGGGCATTTGGCGATTGATTGGCATACTAAGCTTGAATTATGTTCTGCACCGAGGTCTCAGATAAATTCATTTACAATGGCATAGGTTGCTGTACCTCAGATGACTGAATTTAGAAGAGATCATCCAGTCCAAAAGGGATAGTCCATAGGATTAGGAAGATTGTCTGTAGGATTAGGAAGAAGAGTGAGTCTAGGAGTTGGACCAAAAGTTCTTTAGCAATAGGGTTTCAGTTAGAGAGTGAATGTAAATGTCAGCACATGTGAAGAGTCAGTCACAATGATGAACTGGGGAAAATATGTAGGAAAGAGAGTAAATATGTATCAATAGAGACATTAGGAAATCAGGCAACGTATAAAGTGAGTGATAGGATTAGATATTTTCAACAGGGTTGAGGTTGAATATATAATCTTAGGAAGAAACAATTATTTAGTCACCAATAGGATTGACATTTGAGCGCATTAGGGAACCTAGACATGGAGGTTTTTAGTAATCCATGCTCACTTTAAATTTAGGCTTTAGTACAATCATAAGTGTGACCTTTGCATTTTGTGTCAAGAATATTACTGTGGTAAAATATATATGTATATCAGATGACATGAGTATTTCTTCCACCAATATGAGGAGCAATATTTTGAAAACTTATAAATTAGTATTGCGGATAAAATAGGCGTACCCTGTGTTGATGAATAAGAGATGATGCATGAATAGACCATATTGTGAATAAATTATATAACTGGTTCCAACTTTAAATAATGCATTGAAATTATATTTGAAAATATATAGTAAATCTTATATTGATATATATATATACATTCATTCCAACCAGTTATACATCTAATGGTAATATTAGGGCTACGGTTTATCATGAAGAGTGTGTGAGTTTTGCTTCAAAAATGAGTATAGAATCGAAAATAATGTTTTTAGAAAGAAGTCTATTGAAAAGACCACTAAAGAATCATAGAGGAATACATGTTTTCTGAAAGAGGAAGTGATTGAAAGTGAACCACATGCCTATAAATTTGTGAATTTGTGGATGAAAGGATATATCCTATGATGTCCATAAACTGAAGAAATAGTAATGTACCAGTGTGGAATAAAAATGAACTTAAAAATACATATCATGTCCCATAGGAATCTAACTGCATTGATGTTAAACTTGGTCAGTTACTATAGAAATATTAGGATATATAAGGACCATTCACTGAAGTTAGTTTTCAGTACTAGGAAACAAATATGTATGTCAGGTGGTTGAATATTTCTGAGAATAATCTGTTGAGAGCCACAGCCAAAGGAGCCCCAGCAAACTTGCAGCTGCCAGCAAACTTCCATCTGCCGGCTGATGATTGGCTCACAGCGGCCCCAGCATCATCTAGCTGATTTGCTTCTCTGTGGTGATGCTCATTGAGATGCTCAATGAGCGGTTTCCCCGACCTTTCAGACTGCCAGCGGATGATTGGCTCACAGCGGCCCCAGCAACAACTCGCTGATTGGCTCCTCTGTGGTGATGCACATTGGGCTGGTTCCCTTCCCTTTCAGACCATGGAACTGCTCATTGGGGGACTTTTTGGCTTCGCCCACGTGACCCATCCAATCGGCCTCAAGAGGAGGAGACTTGTGTTTGAGGGAGAGGCTTGTGGGAAGCCTGTGGTGGCAGTTGGGCTCTGACGGCTTTTCCTGAGGAGCTGTTTTGTTTGGTGTCATCTTGTTGGGTTGTATTATAGTAGAAATACGGGATCAGAAATTAGTAAAAAAAAAAAAAACTGAAAGAGTGTTCAGTAAATTGTTAGAGGAAGGAGGCATCTCAGTAAAATCAAGAAAAGTCAGGGCATACGTTGATACAATACAAAAATGTAGCCCATGGCTTTTTCAGTAGGAGTTGTTAAATATATCACAATGGAACCATCATGGTGAAGATTTAAAAAGAATAGAAAAGAAAAGCCCAGGGACTCTGCCAGTTGGCACATTGCTATTGTGGACGTTTGTACCTTGTTTGCTTAGTGGAAAGCCTTCAGTTCAGACAATGGTAGAGAAAGGAGAAGACATATTGATTCAAGTAAAACAGAAGGTCTCTCAAGTTAGTCACATAGAGGAAAAAATTCAAGTAAAAGAAAAGGTCTCTCGAACTAGTCAGACAGAGGAAAAAAATCAAGTAAAAGAGAAGGCCTTTCAAGCCAGTCAGACAGAGGAAGAAAGTGTAAAACAGAAAAAGCCATCAGGGGGAAAGTTACAACAGGAGACTACTACTAACACCTTTCTATCACCAGAGGGTGTAAGTGTCCAACCAACAGCACAACCTCTACAGGAGACTGCTACTAACACCTTTCTATCACCAGAGGAAGTAAGTGTCCAACTAACAAGGCCACCTCCATATGCTGGGAGGCCCCCAACCCCCACAGTTGATAGTTGGAATCCTGAGACAAGATCTCAAATATTAACATGCCCAGTATTTGAGGCAGGAGGGCAGTGAGATTACCATGCTTTAAATTTCAAAACAGTGAAGCAGCTAATAGAGGCTGTAACAACCTATGGTCCTCAAGCACCCTTCACTGTAAGCATTATCAAATCCATTAACAACATGAACATGAAGCCAGCAGATTGGGCTAATATGTGTAAAGCTGTGCTAAATGGAGGAAATACCTGTTATGGAAGATTGCCAATGAGGAATTTTGCAAGGAGACGGCTAGGCAAAATGCAGCAGCTAGTTATCCTCAGAGAAATCTAGATATATTGTTAGGAAAGGGACCTTATGAGGATCAGCAGCAGCAATGTGCATATGATCCTGGTGTATATGCACAGATTGCTATAGATGCAATTAAGGCATGGAAGACTTTTCAAGGAAATGGAGGTTTACAAGGTCAGTTATCTAAGGTAATACAAGGAGCTAATGAACCTTATGCTGAATTTGTAGATAGGCTTATTCAAACAGCTACCAGAGTTTTTGGAAATACACAACAAGCAATGCCATTACTAAAACAACTGGCTTATGAGCAAGCGAATCGTTGGTGCAAAGATATCATTAGACCATGGAAACATGAAGATTTAAACACATATATTAAACTATGTAGAGACATTAAAGAACAAGAGCAAGTCGTGGAAGCTGCAGTAAAACAGGCTTTAGATGCCAGAGACATTAATGAACAAGGGCAAATTGTGGCAGCTGCAGTAAAACAGGCTTTAGATGCCAGGCCAAGAACATGCTACAATTGTGAAAAAACAGGACATTTTAAAAGGAATTGTCCCATAGGAGGAGGGTTTAACAAAACTAGGTATCAAAGGAGTAGAATACCAGGTATTTGTCCACGATGCCGTAGAGGGAGACTTTGGGCTAATGAATGCTGTTCTCAAACCAGCATAGAGGGTACACCATTATCAAAAAACGAACAAGGACCAGGTGTTTATCCACAATATCGTGGACAAAAACATGGAGCTCCATTGCCAAAAAATGGACAATGGGGCTCAATTCTCCGGGGCCCAAAACCACAAATATACGCAGCACTGGAGAAACCCAACAACCCCATCAGGGTAGTGCCCAGGACACATTGTCCATCAGATCCCTCATCAGACAAACCAGAGGGAGCGCAGGGTTAGACATCTGTGCCTCTGCCAGAGCAGTACTAACTGCAGAGATGGGAGTTCAATTCATTTCCACAGGGGTAAAAGGACCTCTTCCCAAAGGAACAGTAGGCTTATTATTGGGACGCAGATCTTCTACTCTAAAAGGACTTATGATAAGTCCTGGGGTAATTGATCTCGACTATGAAGGTGAAATAAAAATTATAGCCAGTTCTCCAAAGGGTATATCAGTAATTTCACCAGGAGATAGAATAGCACAGTTACTAATAATACCCAGCCTACGTGAAAAATTTTCCAGTCGTACTGTAGAAAGAGGTTCTAAGTGATTAGGCTCCAGAGGTGTAGATTGGGCTATGCTTTCTTTAAATTTAGATTCTGGCCCCATGCTAAAACTAAATATTCAAGGGCATGAATTTAATGGGCTACTGGATACAGACGCAGACCTTAGCATCATCTCTCGTCAAGAATGGCCAAAACATTGGCCATTACAACAAGCCACTCAAACGCTTCGAGGCCTAGGAGTAGCGTCTAATCCCCATAGAAGTGCAATGGTATTAGATTGGAAGGATCCTGAAGGATGTGAAGGAACTCTACAGCCATATGTATTGGATCATCTTCCCGTAAATTTATGGGGACGAGATAGTCTCCTGGACTCATTGATATTTTTTTTCGGATTCGGTATTGCCAGTCAATCGGGTTTTGCCGGCTCCTCAGTCCTGGTCTCAGTGTTGGACGTCCATTGCCTGTCTTCATTGCCTTGTCTTGTCTGTGTCATGTTTCATTGCTTTAACTGTTTGTGTATCTTTCATTATGGGACAGAGCACTTCAATGCCTCTGTCCCTGATACTTGATCACTGGACCAAAGTCCGCTTAAGGGCTCAGAATCTTTGCTTTTCAGTAAAGCGCCGGATGTGGCAGACTCTCTGTGCTTCAGAATGGCCCACCTTTGGATTTGGATTACCCCTAGAAGGATTTTTCTACTTCCCACTAATTTAAAAAAGTCAGAGATATTGTCTTTCAGCCGGTGCTACATAGCCATCTGGATCAACAGCCATATATCTTAACTCGGCGGGAACTCTGCATATCTCCTCCTCCATGGGTGAAGCCTTTCCTTGTCACTGCCCCCACTCTGACTCCTTCCCCCAGGCACTCTCAAATCCTCTGATCCTCCTCCTCCTACACCCTCTGTTCTCCCTGAGTCACCAGATTTCACTCTACTGGAGTCTCCTTCCCCTCCTTATCCCCTGCCCTTGTCCCCCAAAATCCAATACCCTCTAAGTGATTCCCCTGCTGCTGACTCAGCCTCTCCTCCATTGGAGGAAGCTATGCCGCCCCAGCGCCCTCCAGATAATTCCTTTGCGGCACCCACAGCACCTCTTCCCTTGGAGGAAGCTGTACCATCTAAAGGAACTCGCTGGCGGTGAATGATTTAAAACCCTGGAACTCTTGGGATGCTCCCCCTCCATCCCTATGGGCCAATGATTGACGATGGCCACGGGGAAAAAATGCAAGCCTACCAGTATTAGCCTTTCTCCTCGTCAGACCTATATAACTTAAAAAAATTATAATCCCCCTTTTTCTGAGGACTCCACCAGGCTCTCAGGTCTGGTTGAGTCATTGATGTTTTCACACCAGCCTACTTCGGATGACTGCCAAAAACTCCTAGGGATTCTCTTCATGACAGAGGAACAACAGTGAATCCTCCAGGAAGCTAGAAAAAAAATCCCTCAAACAAGATCTGCGTCCGACACAACTTCCCAACATAATCAAAGGCGGCTTTTCCTTGAACCCACCCAACTGAGACCCCAAAATCTTTGAAGGTAGGGAGCATCTGTCCCCTTATCACCGGGCTCTAATAGTGTGTCTCCAAGCAGCCGCTAGCGACAAAGTAATTTGGCCAAGGTAAGAGAGATTATTCAAGGCCTGATGATTCTCCCACTATGTTTCTAGAGAGAATTATGGAGGCATATTGGAGATATACTCCTTTTGATCCTCAGGCAGAGAATCAAAGGCATCTGTCACGATGGCCTTTATTGGGCAAACTGGCTTGGATATTAAAACAAAGTTACAAAGCTAGATTGATTACAAGATATGACTTTCAGAGATTTAGTCAGAGAAGCCAAGAACGTATACTATAAGAGAGAAACTGAGGAAGAGAAGGGAGCAAGGGGAGGATAAAATAAACAAAAGGCAGACTAAGGCGTTGACTAAGGTCCTGGTCACAAAAACAAATAGGCCAGAAATTAAGAAACAGGTAGACAAGAAGGGATAACATTGGCCCATGCCAGAGGCCACCCTGGCCTCAGATCAATGTGCCTACTCTAAAGAAAAAAGGACACTGGGCCAAAATTGCCCTAAAAAGCGACAGCCACACCAGCCAGCCATTCTGACTCTGGAGGATGACTAAGAAAGTCGGGGCTCAGATTCCCTCCCCAAGCTCAAGGTAACTTTTGAAGTGTTTCAAAAGTGATTATGGAAATCGAAAATAATGTGTTTGGAAAGAAGTCTCATGAAAAGATCAGTCAAGAAACATGGATGAATACATGTGTTCTGAAGCACGAAGTGAATGAAAGTCAGACAAATGCGTATAAATTTGCTAACTTGTGGATGAAATATATATCCTATGATGTGCATAAAGTGAATAAATAGTAATGTAGAAGTGTTGAATAAAATTGGACATCAAAATACACATCATGTCCCATAGTAATCTACTTGAATTGATGTTAAACAGGGTCAGTTACTGTAGAAATGTTAGGATATGTTTGCACCATTGAAAGAAGTTAGTTTTCAGTACTAGGAAACAAATATGTATTTCAGGTGGATGAATATTACTGAGAATAATCTTGTGAAAAGTTGATTAAAAATCCAAATACATCAATATGAATGAATTTAGGGAGTGCATAATAAGACACATGTTATATATATATATATATATATATATATATATATATATATATATATATATATATATAAATAGCAATATATATTGCAATTGAAATTCATCATGAAATATATATCATCATCATATCCAAAAATATTCATTTTAATGAATATGGATTTTTATATAAGTTTGTTCAAATAGGAAGCTCACCCATGGGTTGAATTTTCAGTTCCAACAGTGTTTAGGACGAGTGATCACTTCTCACAATTTGTATGTGCCATGTCAGCCACCTCACGAGAATGTACGTGTGACACCAGGTAGGATTCTATATGTGCATATTAAAACACATGTGCTGAATAGGCTACTGAGAAAGGAAGACAGTAATTCATATATTTGTTAACTTTAAAAACACATGTAGAACTATTTCAATTAAAAATTGACTAGATTTATAACTCCTACCCTATATATTTCAAAAGGCATGTCCAAATATACACCATGCCTCCTCTGAAATGCTTGTATTTCTATTCTGTTTGGGTTATGTTTCTCCATCATATTAGGATTAGTAGTCAGAGTCTAGTAGGGAATGGGTTAGTGTCAGGGATTTAGTATTTCAAATATATGCTGCACAAAAATCTTCCCACTCTCATTCAGAACAATGCCTAGACATTACCCTCGTCCCAAGTAAGACACAATTAGAGGAGAAGAGTTAAAAATTCTGTGAATACATATCTGGAAATGAATATTCTCATGAGTTCACAACCTTGGAGGTCGTAGAGGAGTTTCCAAAAGTATGGGACAGGGTAAGCACTCCACAAACATGGAGCTCTGCTGCCCTAAAGACTTCTTGAGAAATTGCCTCTGAGGTTGGGCACTTGAAATATATGTTTTCGTAAGGAGCTTTCTTTGTACTGAGACCATCAAAGCTGGGTGTGCATCTATGCGACCTGGAGGACATGGTTTCATATTTTCCAATGAACATGAGGCAGCAGTGCTGAATTCTCTCTATGTAGGTAAACTGTGTCCACTGGGGCCTAAGTGTCTCTGCGTGTGGACTGTGAAGCCATTTGGTCATCCTCTACTTTTCCTGGTGTTTCTTGCTGCTGCACTGGGAGTTTGGTATTTGCTTATGAAGTAAAAAAAGATCACCTGGGACACAGTGCTTGAGGGAGTTCTGTCACGTGTGGTGGGTCAGGGTCTGCAAGAGAATATACCAACAATGCTTCTATTCCACAAAGCTTTTCCCCTTGACCATAGCAACATAATTCTCAACATTTCCCTGAAACCTCTCTATATAGCAAGATGCCGTTACATATAAGGGTCTGGTGGTTGTACCATGTCAGTCACAAGGCATTTCGGAGCCAATGGAAGATCAACATGGCCCCACCACAGATGTTTCATCACACACCCCCCCTCCACTGCTCTAGGCCCACTACTCAGCAGGCTCCAATTTACTGGCATCTCTGTTCTACACCATTTTGATCAAACCTAGTCAATCAAGGCGCTGTCTGGTATACTCATGATCAGCAACCGGTTTTCCAAATTTTCTACAGTGCCACCTGGTCATGGAAATTTCAATAATTTTATTGTATTTATCTAGACATTTTTCACGGATGAAGTTGGAGGCACTGTGGATTTCAATTCGTACAGGAACCATTAAATGATGAGAAACCTCATTTCAATGAAAGCTCTGTAGAACTGTTACAGACAAGGCTTCCCAGGGAGTGGCCAAAATGTCACATAAAATCAGACCCATTGAGGTCTACAATGTGAGGTCCATGTGTGTTTTGACTGTCACCCGTGCCTGCCAAGTCTTTCAGAAAAAAAAAAAAAAATCATGTGATATCCTGGCTGAGATTTCCAGTGCTCTGTGGAAAGCCACCCTGGGCCTAGATCTCAGTTTCCAAGGGAGACTCTCATGCGTGCCCTCCTAGAATCCCAACACAATTCATGGCACAAGTTCTCTGAGATCAGATCCAGAATGCACTCTCTAAGTGTAATCACACCAGAGTTCAAGCCCATGTGGACCCAGGCATCTCCTTTAACTGCCACACAATGACCACAATTAAAACCAAAACACTCCCACATGGCCCTCATCTGTTTCCATATAGATACTCATCATAACCTCTGGCTGGAGGTTTTCATGAGGGGCGCAGTCCAAGACAGTGTCCAAAATAAGCTCACTTGCCCCTCATTTGCCTAAAGTCAGGGTGGCCTGGACATACTTCCTGTGAACCAGGAGTGATCAAATAGGCATGCCGTTAATACTGCAGCGCTTCTTCAATTTGAGGCCTACTGAGTTAGAGGTATAGATTGTTTATGTGAATTAGAGTCATGGGAAAACCCAAGCACCTCTGCAGGGCTTTGAAGAACTCAATTGACACAAAGGATCCCTATTCTCACTTGATAGAGGTCAGGAACCTCACAGAGGAAAGCGAGACTTTATCCACAATGACTGGTCTATTTGCCATTTTGGTTTGAGATGCACACATGGGATCTTTCTTTAGATCCATCTGGTGCTGAGAATCTAAGCCACAAACTCACACAGGGCCAAGATGCTAATTCAGACACATCCCTTTCCAAAGCAATTAAGCAAAGAGCCACAGGTGATGCCCATTCATTTCCATTTGAAAACTGTTTACTTCAGGCTTCACAAAGGGGTGGCCAGAGCAAGAACTTCCTGACATTCAGTTCAACAGAACAATATATAAGCAAAATGCCCAAAGCAGGGTTTTTCCACTGAGAATTTCCTGGTCACACTGATATCTGAGTTTTTTGAGATGCTCGCCATTCCCTTCAGCTATCCAGTACATGACCATGTCACAGAGCTTGGAGGTGGTACATATGTTAGACACAAAACCATGAGCCTATCCTGGAGAGTGAACAGAATTCATGAAGAAACCTGGAAATTAGGAATGTAGTAGGTTATGCCCATCTTTAAGTAAAGCAGCAATCCATTCATAAATTGGGCAGGATGAAATGGGAAGCTTTCTACTAGACAGGACACATCCATTGATGCACTCTCTTTTCTAATGTCTACAACCACGGACACCATGGGATACACAGACATAGAAACACTCGCCTTTTCAAACGACTTACGAGAAACAGTTCACTCCAAACCATACAAACCACCTTTCCTTCCTATTCTCACAACATGAGACAAAATCACAAACTCACAACCACACCCACAAAGGCACCTCGTTACCCTAAGTAGGTCTGCGACTCTATGGAGTGTCCTCTGACTGGTGTGCCACACAATGTTCCCCCGAAATGTCCTGTCCTGTCTCAAATATGGTCTCCTTGGCCAACTCTATGAAGTTGTCAGGAGCCAGCGGTGGGCCACTACCTGCTTTTTCAGGAAAGGCCCCTCTTCAGAGCTGTCCTGGCTTTTGGCCATTCTAACATCAGTAGGTACAAAGAAAGACTGACTCTGTCCTTGGTAATTCCAAACATGTGAACCCACTGGGACTGGTACTGGGACTGGCTCTGTGTGCCTGGCTTCCAGGATCCCAAGTTCAGAGATTTCCATCACCAAGGGAGTAAGGTGAGGTCACTTCCTTCAGGAACTGAATTAGGTCACTGCCTTGGCAACCACTTTATCCTAACAGTTGCTTCCAAGTGTCTCATTAAATGGAGGCTTCCCCTACTTCCTGTGAAACATTCACAAGTTAGAATGGTATATCAACCATAGGAACCCGGTAATAGCTCTCCACACAGGCCTGGTTTGGTCCATCTCCTCTACATTGAGAAGAGAGGTTCTGATTCAGACACATCCCATCATCCTGACCAGGTATTTTGCCATGGAAGATTACTTTTGCTTTCTCAGGTCCTCCATAGCTGACTACATATTCTCCAGGGATCATTTCTGCATTGAACTTGTGGTTCTAAACAGGTGAAAGATCCCCTACATTCCTGTATTGTAAGACCAACTCTGTCCCTGCTCTTCATTAAATTTACATTGAGGGAACAGTGTATTATTAGGGTTAATAAAATGTTTGATTTGGGTTAGAAATCATTCTGCTGGATGTATAATGGTACTGGGAACCTGGGATATTTTTAAAAATATAGAGGTGAAATATATAAATGAAAAAAGGAAGTCTAGGTAATTTTGAAGCCCAGAGAGGCAATGGGCCCTTCATTGGGATATTTAGCTTTGATTTATGTTGTGCACAGATATCTCAGATAAATCGATATGCAATGGCATAGGACCTTGTACCTTGGATGATTAAAATTCGAAGAGAACATCCAGTCAAAAAGCGATAGTCGGTAGGATTAGATAGATATTCGGTAGGTTAACAAAGAAGAGTGAGCATAGGATTTGGAACAAAAGTTCTTTAGCAATAGGGTTTGGGTTAAAGTGTGAAAGTAAATATCAGCACACTTGAAGGGTCAGTCACAATGATGAACAGGGGAAAATATGTAGGAAAGCAGATATCAATAGAGATATTACAAAATCAACAAGTGGGCCAAGGACCTTAACAGACACTTCTCAGAAGAAGACATACAATCAATTAATAAGTACATGAAAAAATTCTCACCTTCTCTAGCAGTCAGAGAAATGCAAATCAAAACCACCCTAAGATACCATCTCACTCCAGTAAGATTGGCAGCCATTAGGATGTCAAACAATAATAAGTGGTGGCAAGGATGTGGGGAAAAGGGTACACTTGTACATTGCTGGTGGGACTGCAAAATGGTGCGACCATTATGGAAAGCAGTATGGAGATTCCTGGAAAAGCTGGGAATGGAACCACCATCTGACCCAGCTATCGCCCTCCTTGGACTATTCCCTGAGGACCATAAAAGAGAATGCTATAGGGATACTGCCACATCAATGATCATAGCAGCACAATTCACAATAGCCAGACTGTGGAACCAACCTAGATGCCCTTCAATAGATGAATGGATAAAAAAATGTGGCATCTATACACAATGGAGTATTATGCAGCACTAACAAATGACAAAATCATGGAATTTGCAGGGAAATGGATGGCATTAGAGCAGATTATGCTAAGTGAAGCTAGCCAATCCTTAAAAAACAAATGCCAAATGTCTTCTTTGATTTAAGGAGAGCAACTAAGAACTGAACAGAGGGAAAGAGCATGAGGAAAATATTAACATTAAACTGAGAAAAGTGATGGGAGGGAAAGGGAGAGAGAAGGGAAATTGCATGGAAACGGAAGGAAACCCTCATCGTTATACGAAATCACATATACAAGGTTGTGAGGGGAAAGGGGGGGGAAGGGAGAGAACGGAACAATAACAGATGAGGTAGAGAGGGAAAATGAAAGGGGAGGGGAGGGGCGATAGTAGGGGATAGGAAAGTCAGCAGAATACAACAGTCACTAATATGGCATTATGTAAACATTGTGAATGTGTAACTGATGTGATTATGCAATCTGTATTTGGGGTAAAAATGGAAATGCATAACTCACTTGAATCAAATTTATGAAAGATGAAAAAAATAAAAATTTTAAAAAGTACTAAATTGGCTCATCCTAACATTAAAAAAAGAGATATTACAAAATCAGGCAAAGTATAAATTGAGTGATATGATTAGATATTTTCAACAGGGTTGATTTTGAATATATAATCTTAGGAAGAAACAAATATGTAGTCACCAATAGGATTGATATTTGAGAGCATTAGGCAACCTGAACATGGAAGTAATCCATGTTCACTTTCCATTTAGGCTTTAGTACAATAATAAGTGTGAACTTTGCATTTTGTGTCCAGAATATTACTGTGATAAAATGTATATGTAGATTAGGTGACATCAGTATTTCTTTCACCATTTCTGTGAGTAATATTTTGAAGACATATACATAAGTATTGGTTGTACAAAAACCTGTACCCTGTGTCTATGAATATACAGATAATGCATGAATAGACCATACTGTGAATAAATAGTATAGCTGGTTCCACTTTAAATAATGGATTGAATTGATATTCACAAAGGAGTGGTCTGAGGCAAAAACCTTCCTGAAATTCAGGGCAACAGAACAATAGGTAAACAAAACGCACAAAGCAGGGTTTCTCCACTGAGACTTTCCTGGTCACACTGATATCTGAGTTTTCCTAGATGCTCGCCTTTCCCTTCAGCTATCCAGTACATAGCCATATCACATAGCTTGGAGGTAGTACATATCTTGGTCACAAAACAATGAGGCAATTCTGGAGAGTGTCCAGAATTCAGGATGTAAACAGAAACTTTGGAAGATAGCAGGTTTTGCCCTTCAATAAGGAAAGCCGCAGTCCATTAATAAATCGGGCAGGATGAATGTTGCGAAGCTTTCTCCTAGACAGGACACATCCATTGATGCATTTTCTTTTCTAATGTCTACAACCACGGACAGAGTGGGATACACAGACATTGAAGCACTCGCCTTGTCAAAGGACTTACTAGAAACAGTCCACGCCAATTCAAACAAACAGCCTTTCTTACATTTTCTCAGAACATGAGAAAAAAACCATACACACACCTACACCCACAAAGGCACCTCCTTTGTGGAGTGTCCTCTGAATGGTGGGCCATGCTATATTCGCCAAAAATGGCCTGTTGTATCTCAAATCTGGTCTCCTTGGCCAACTCTGTGCAGTTGTCAGGAGCCAGTGGTGAACCAATACCTGCTTTCTCAGGAAAGGCCTTTCTTCAGAGCTTTCCTGGCATTTGGCCATCCTCACATCTGTTGGTACTAAGAAAGACTGACTCTGTCCTTGGTAAATTGAAACAAGTGAGACCACAGGGACTGGGACTGCAACTGGCTCTGGGTGCCTCTCTTCCTGGATCCCAAGTTCAGAGAGTTCCATCACCAAGGAAGTGAAGTGAGGTCACTTCCTTCAGGAACTGAATGAGGTCACTGCCTTGGCAACCTCTTTGTCCTAACAGTTACTTCTAAGGGTCCCATGAGATGGAGTCTGTCCCTACTTTCTGTCACACTTTCACAAGTTAGAATGGTATATCAACCATTGGCACCTGGGAAGAGCTCTCCACACAGGCCTGATTTGGTCCATCTTCTCTACATTTAGAAGATAGAGGTTGATTCAGACACATCCATTCATCCTGATCAGGTTGTTTACCATAAAAGATGACTTTTCCTCTCTCAGGTCCTTCATAGCTGCCTACATCTTCTCCAGGGATCATTTCTGCATGGACCTTTGATGTTCTCAGAAGGTGGAAGATCCCCTACATTCCTGTATTGTAAGACTAACTCTGTCCCTCCTCTTTTGTAAAGTTAGATTGAGGGAAGAGTGTATGTTTAGGGTTAATAACATGTTTGATTTGGGTTAGGAATCTCTCTGCTGCATGAATAATGGTATTGGGAACCTGTGATATTTACAAGAATATATAGGTGAAATGTAAGTATGAAAACAGAAATCTAGGTAAGATTCGAAGTCAGAAGGGCATTGGGTCCTTGAGTGGGATTCTTAGGTTTGAATTATGTTCTGCTTATATGTCTCCGATAAATTGAAATACAATGGTTTAGGACCTTATATCTTGGATGATTAATTGTCGAAGAGAACATCGAGTCAAAAAGCAATAATCAGTAAGATTAGGAAGATAGTCAGTAGGTTTAGAAATAAAAGTGAGTATAGGTTTTAGACCAAAATTTCTTTAGCAATAGGGTCTCGGGTAGACATTGAATGTAAATGTCAGCATATGTGAAGTGTCAGACACAATGATGAACTGCGGAATATATGTAGGAAAGCAGATATCAATAGAGATATAAGGAAATCAGGCAAAGTATAAACTGAGTGATAGAATTAGACATTTTCAACAGCCTTGAAGTTGAATCTATAATCTTAGAAAGAAACAAATATGTAGTCACCAATAGGATTTACATTTGAGAGCATTAGGCAACCTGGACATGGTTGTTTTTAGTAATTCATGCTCACTTTCCATTTAGGCTTTGATACAATCATGAGTGTGACCTTTGTTTTTTGTGTCCAGAATATTACTGTGATAAAAAAAAGAAATATATATATACACACACACATATATAGATAGATAAGGTGACATGAATATTTCTTCTACCATTTCTGGGAGCAATGTTTTGAAGAGGTATAAATTAGTATTGGGGGAACAAATAGGTGTACACTGTGTCTATGAATATAGAGATAATGCATTAATAGACCATACTGTGAATAAATAACATACCTGGTTCCAACTTTAATAATGGATTGAATTGAAATGTGAAAATGTACAGGAAATCTTATATTGATATACACACATTCATTCCAACCACTTATACATCTAATGGTAATATTAATGTTATGGTTTATCTTGAAGAGTGTGTGGGTTTAGCTTCAAAATTGATTATGGAAATCGAAAATAATGTGTTTGGATAGAAGTCTCATGAAAAGACCAGTCAAGTAACATGGAGGAATACATGTGTTCTGAAGCAGAAAGTGATTAAAAGTGAAACAAATTCCTATAAATTTGTGAACTTGTGAATGAAATATATATCCTATGATGTGCAAAAACTGAAGAAATAGTAATGTACCAGGGTTGAATTAAAATGAACGTCAAAATAGACATCATGTCCCCTATGAATCTATTTGCATTGATGTTAAACTGGGTCAGTTACTGCAGAAATATTAGCATTTGTAAGCACCATTGATTGAAGTTAGTTTTCAGCACTGGGAAACAAATATGTATTTCAGGTAGATGATTATTTCTGAGAATAATCTTGTGAAATGTTGATTATAAATCCACATACATGAACATGAATGAATTTATGGAGTGTATATAAGACACATATATTTCATATTTTATAAAATCTGTAGAGTGTGTATATATATATATATATATATATATATATATATATATATATATACAAAAAAACCCACAAAAATTCATTAAAAAGTATCAATATATATATGCCAATCGTAATTCATCATGTAATATATATCATCCACACAAGCAAAAATATTTATTTTACTAAACATGGGTTTATGTATAATATTGTTCTAATAGGAAGCTCACCCATAGTTTGAATTTTCAGTTCCAACAGCGTTTAGGAGCACTGATCTCTTCTTACAATTTGTTTCTGCCAAGTCAGCCAACTCATAAAAATATACGTGTGATACCAAGTAGGAATCTATATGTGCATATAAAAAGTACAAGTGCTGAGTAGGCTACAGAGAAAGGGAGACAGGAATTCACATATTTGTTAACTTTAAAAACGCATGGAGAGAGCTGGGGATGTGGCTCAAGTGGTAGCGTGCTCACCTGGCATGCGTGCGGCATGGGTTCGATTCTCAGCACCACGTGAAAACAAAGATGTTGTGTCCGCCGATAACTAAAAAATAAATATTATAGAATTCTCTCTCTCCTCTCTCACTCTCTCTTTATAAAAAAACACATGGAGGACTATTTCAATTAAAAATTGAGTAGATTTATAAAACCGACCCTTTATCATGCAAGAGGGAAGTCCAACTATACACCATGCTTTCTCTGAACTGCTTGTATTTTCATTCTTTTGGGGTATTTTTTTCCATCATATTAGGATTAGTAGTCAGAGTCTAGTAGGGTATGAGTTAGTGTCAGGGATTCAGTATTTCGAATGGAAAATTGGAAAATGGATCAATGTGTATGCAAATGTGTACTACAAAAAAATTTTCCCACTCTCATTCAGAACAATGCCTTGACATTACCTTCACCCCAAGTAAGACACAATTAGAGGAGAAGAATTAGAAAATCTTTGAATACATATCTGAAATTGAAAATGCTTAGGGCTTACAACCTTGGAGATTGTAGAGGAGTTTCCAAAAGTAAGGGACAGTGTAAAAACTCTACAAACATGGAGATTTGCCTGCCTAAAGACGTCTGGAGAAACTGCCTCTAGGTTGGGCACTTGAAATATATGTTGCTGTCAGGAGCTTTAGCTTCCTTTCTAGTGAGACCATCAAAGCTGGGTCTTCATCTCTGTGATCTGGAGGACATGGTTTATAATTTTCCAATAAACATGAAGCAGCAGTGCTGAATTCTTGCTTTGTAGGTAATCTGTGGCCACTGGGGGCTAAGTGTCTCCCCATGTGGACTGCGAAGCCATTTCATCATCCTCCACTTTTCATAATGTTTCTTCCTGCTGCACTCGGAGTTTGGTATTTGCTTCACGAAATACAAGGAGTTCAACTGGGACACAGTGCTGCAGCGAGTTCTGTCACGTGTGGTGGATCAGGGTCTGCAGGAGAATGCACCAACAGGGCTTGTATACCACATAGGATGCCCCCTTGACCATAGCAACCTGATTCTGAACATTGCCCTGAAACCTCTCCATATAACAAGTTGCCTTTACATATAAGGGTCTGCTCGCTGCACCATGTCAGTCACAAGCCATTTGGAAGCCAATGGCAGATCCACATGGCCCCACCTCAGATGTTTTATCACACATTTGCTCACCACTGCTCTAGGCCCACTACTCAGCAGGATCCAAATTACTGAGATCTCTGTTTTACACCATTTTTATCAAAACCAGTCAATCAAGGCACTGTCTGGTACACTCGTGATCAGCAACAGGACATCCAAAGGTTCTTCATTGCCACCTGGTCATTGGAATTTCAAAAATTTCATGGTATTTATCTAGCCAATTTTCAATTATGAAGTTGGAAGCACTATGGCTTTCAAATCATTCAGGAATCATTCAATGGTGAGGAAGCTCATGTCAATGAAAACTTTGGAGAACTCTCACAGGCAAGGCTTCCCAAAGAGTGGCCTAAAGGTCACATGAATCCAGGTCCATCGAGGTCTACAATTGAGGTCCATGTGTGTTTTGACTAGCAAATATGGCTTCCAAGTCTTTCAAATAAAATAATGTGATATCCTGGCTGAGATTCCCAGTGCTCTGTGGAAAGCCACCCTAGGACTAGATCTCAGTTTCCAACGGAGACTCTCATGTGTGGCCTCCTAAATTCCCAACACAATTCATGGCAATACTTCTTTGATGATTGATCCAGAACTCAGTGTTTAAGGGGAATGACACCAGAGTTCAAGCCCAGGTGGATCCAGTCATCTCTTCCAACTGCCACATGAATGACTACAATTAAAACCAAAACACTCCCACATGGTCCTTACCTTCTTCCATATAGACACTCATCATTACCTCTGGCTAGAGTTTTTCATGTGGGACGCATCCCAAGAGAGTGTCCAAAATAAACTTCCTTGCCCCTCATTTGCCTAAATTCAGGGTGGCATCGTCACCCTTCCTGTGAACCTGGAGTGATCCAATAGGCCTGCCATGAATACTACTCTGCTTCTTCAATTTGAGTCCTACTGACTCTCAGGGATAGATTCTTTAAGTGATTTGGAGTCACAAGAAAACACAAGCACCTCTGCAGTTCTTCAAAGAACTCATTTGACTTAAAGGATCCCTATTCTCACTTGACAGAGGTCAGAATCCTAACAGAGGAAGGCAAGAGACTCATCAACAATGACAGATTTTTGGCCATTTTGGTTTTGATTGCACACATGGAATCTATCCTTAGATCCATCATGTGCTGAGAATCTAAGCCACAACCTCATACAGGGCCAAGAGGCTGATTTAGACACATCCTTTTACAAGCAATTAAGCAAAGAACCACAGGTGATGCCCATTCATTTCCATTTGAAAATTGTTTTCTTCAGGCTTCACAAAGGGGTGGCCTGAGGCAAAGACCTTCCTGACATTCAGGACAACAGAACCATAGGTAAGCAAATGAACCAAAGCAGGATTTCTCCACTGAAAATTTACTGGTCACACTGATATCTGAGTTTTCTAAGATGTTCCCATTCTCTACAGCTATCAAGTATATAGACATGTCTCAGAGCTTGGAGGTGGTACATATCTTGGAAACAAAACCATGAGCCTATTCTGGAGAGTGGCCAGAATTCAGGAAGAAAACAGGAACTTAGGAATTTAGTAGGTGTTGCCCATCCATAAGGCAAACCACAGTCCATTCTTTAATTAGGCAGGATGAATGCTGGGAAGTTTTCTACTAGACAGGACACATCCTTTGATGCCTTCTCTTTTCTAATGTCTACAACCACGGACACAGTGGGATACTCAGACATAGAAACAGTAGCCTTGTCAAACGACTTACTAGAAACAGGCCACTCCAACCCAAACAAACAGCCTTTCCTACCTATTCTCAGAACATGAGAGAAAACCACAATCTCACTCCACACCCACAAAGGCACCTCCTTAACCCAAGTAGGTCTGTGACTATCCGGAGTGTCCTCTAACTGGTGTGCCATACTATGTTCCCCTGAAATGGCCTGCCCTTTCTCAGATCTGGTCTCCTTGGCCAACTCTGTGAAGTTGTCAGGAGCCAGCGGTGAACCAATACCTGCTTTCTCAGGAAAGGCCCCTCTTCAGAGATCTTCTGCCATTTGACAATCCTCATATCAGTCAGTACCAAGGAAGACTGACTCTGTCCTTGGTAAATCCAAACAAGTGAGACCACTGGGACTGGGACTGGGACTGGCTCTGGGTGCCTGGCTTCCTGCATCACAATTTCAGAGTTTTTGATGACCAAGGAAGAGAGGTGAGGTCACTTCCTTCAGGAACTGAATGAGGTCACTACCTTGGCCACCACTTTGTCCTAACAGTTGCTTCGAAAGGTCCCATGAAATGGAGGCTGCCCCTACTTCCTTTGACACTTTCACAAGTTAGAATGGTATATCAACCATAGGCACCTGGAAATAGCTCTCCACACAGGCATGGTTTGATCAGTTCTCTACATTAAGAAAGGAGAGGCTGATTCAAACACATCTCTTCATACTGACCCGGTTGTTTGCCATGGAATATGACTTTTTCCCTCTTAGGTCCTTCATAGCTGCCTGCAACTTCTTAAGGGTATAATTTCTGCATGGTCCTTTGATGTTCTCAGCAGGTGGGAGATCCCCTACATTACTGTATTGTAAGACAAACTCTGTCTCGGCTCTTCTGTAAAGTTAGTTTGAGGGAACAATGTATGGTTAGGCTTAATAACATGTTTGATTTGAGTTAGGAATCATTCTGCTTAATGAATAATGGTATTGGGAACTTGCGATATTTACAAGAATATATTGGTGAAATATAAGTTTGAAAACAGAAATCTAGATAAGATTTGAATCCAGGAAGGGCATTGGACTGTTGATTGGGATACTAAGCTTTGAATTATGTTCTGCAAAGATGTCTCAGATAAATCAATATACAATGGCATAGGACCTTGTGCCTTGGATGATTGATTGTCGAAGTGATCATCCAGTCAAAAAGGGATAGTCTTTAGGATTAGGAAGATAGTTGGTATGTTAGAAAAAAGAGTAATATAGGATTTGGACCAAAAGTTCTTTAGCAATAGGGTTTCGGATAGAGAGTGAATGTAAATGTCAGCACATGTGAAGAGTCAGTCACAATGATGAACTGGGGAAAATATGTAGGAAAGCAGATATCAATAGACATTAGGAAATCAGACAAAATATGAAGTGACTGATAGGATTAGTCATTTTCAACAGGGTTGAGGTTGAATATATTATCTTAAGAAGAAACAAATATGTAGTCACCAATAGAATTGATTTGAGAGCATTAGGCAACCTGGACATGGATGTGTTTAGTAATCCATGCTCACTTTCCATTTAGGCTTTGGTGAAAGGTTAATAAAATAGGTACTTGTTACTTACTGTTTTTCTGTATGCTTAACAAAACACTGTTGAAGTCTTGAGGACTGTTTGCTAATCTTGTTTCCAGAATGTGCTGTCCCCAACTGCCAAACTGCAAATGTATACCCTCACCCGTTTGCACGCAAACCACCCACTTGCCCTGACCCATCAATAAACTTCCCTCCCTGCCCTCTCCAAGGAAAGCATATAAGCTCTGCTTAAGCTGTTCTCATTGCTCTCTGCTCTATTCAAGTGAGCTCTGAGCCCCAGAATGCTGGACCCATAATAAACCATTTACTGTTGAAGGAGACATTCTCTTGGTGGTCTCTTCCTCCGATGCTTGCCCGACCTTTACATCTGGAGGCACCAGCAAGATCCGACAGCGGCGGAAGAAAGATCCCCAAGGGGCTCCTTTCAGGGTAAGTAAGGGAACTCTTTTTGGTTTTAGGTTTCAGGTTAGGGCTTGGCAAAATGGCTATGGGTGATGAGCGTGAGCTCTCTCTGACAGAGGCTGACATACGTGTCACAGAGCCACAGGCCACGTCCCTGGGGGATGCCCCAGAGGACTCAGGAAATCGAGGAACAATAGTCTCCTTGACTCAGTGATATTTTGCTTCGGATTCGGTATTTCCAGCCCATCAGGTTTTGCCGGCTACTCAGGCCTGGCCTCAGTATTGGACGTCCAATGCCTGACTTTATTGTCTTGTCTTGTCAGTGTAGTGTGTCGTTGCTTTCACTGTTTGTGTATCTCTCATTTTGGGACAGAGAACTTCAACACCTCTCTTCCTGACCCTTGATCACTGGAACAAAGTCCGCTTAAGGGCCCAGAATCTTTCTTTTTCAGTAAATCGCTGGACCTGGCAGACCCTCTGTGCCTCAGAATGACCCACCTTTGGAGTTGGATAGCCCCTAGAAACATCTACGTCCCACTAATTCGAAAAGTCAGAGATTTTGTATTTCAACCGGGGCCACATGGACATCCAGATCAACAGCCATATATCTCAACTTTGCAGGACCTCTGCAAATCTCCTCCTCATTGGGTGAAGCTTTTCCTTGTCTCTGCCCCCGCTCCTACTCCTTCCACCATGATTCTATCTCTCAAACCCTCTGCTCCTCCTCCTCCACCCTCTCTTCTCCATGAGTCTCAAGACTCTACTGGACTCTCCTCACCTTCTTATCTGCTGCCCTCGTCCACCAACCCCCAACAACCTCTAAGTGATTTCCCTGCTGCTGACTCAGCCTCTCCGCCACTGGAGGAAGCTAGGCCAGCCCAGCGCCCACCAAATGACTCCCCCTTGTCACACACACAGCCCCTCCTTCCCTGGAGGAAGCTGGCCTGGCAAAAAGAACTCAAAGAACTCCCTGGCGTTTTCAAACCTGCCTACTTGGGATGACTGCCAACAAATCCTAGGGATTCTCTTCATGACAGAGGAATGAGAGAGAAACTTCCTGGAAGCTAGAAAAAAAAATATCCTCGGACCAGATGGGTGACCAACACAACTTCCCAACATAATCAAAGCCGACTTCCCCTTGAACTTACCCAACTGGGACCCCGACACCTTTGAAGGTAGGGAGCATCTGTCCACTTATTGCCGGGCCCTAATAGTGGGTTTCCAACTGGCCGCTAGGCAACCAAATAATTTGGCCAAGGTAAGAGAGATTATTCAAGGGCCTGATGAACATCCCTCTATGTTTCTAGAGAGAATTATGGAGGCATATAGGAGATATACTCCTTTCGATCTTCAGGCAGAGGATCAAAAGACATATGCCATGATGGCCTTCATTGGGCAAGCTGATCTGGATATTAAAAGAAAGTTACAATACTTAGATGGATTACAAGATATGACTTTGAGAGATTTAGTCAGAGTAGCCGAGAAAGTATCCTATAAGAGAGAAACAGAGAGAACGAAAGGGAGCAAAGGGAGGATGAGAGATGAAAAAGACAGATTAAGGTATTAACTAATGTCCTGGTCACAACAATAAATAGGCCAGAAATTAAGAACCAGGGAGACAAGAAGTGATACCTGGGTCCCCTCCAGAGGCCACCCTTGGCCTCAGATCAATGTGCCTACTGTAAAGAAAAAGGACACTGAGCCAAAGAGTGCCCTAGAAAGAGAAAGCCACGCCAGACAGCCTTTCTGACTCTGAGGTTGACTAAGAATGTCGGGGCTCAGATCCCTTCCCCGAGCTCAGGGTAACTTTTGAAGTTAAGGGGACCCCATAAACTTTGAAGTGGATACAGCAGCAGTATACTCAGCCCTTAAGGCCCCACTGGGCCCTCTATCAAATAAAAGATCTCTAGTTCAAAGGGCTAACAGCAGTAAATATCAGACTTAGACAACTAAGAGGACCATGGACATGGGGAAAGACAAAATCCAACATTCCTTCCTAGTCATCCCAGAATGCCTGGCCCCATTGATGGGCAGAGATCTGCTCAGTAAGCTCCGGGCCAAAACAACTTTTAACCCCGAAGGCCCCAAAATGAAATTTCTAAATCCTTCATTAAAAACTCTTATAGTCATGGCTTTATAAATGTCAGTCGAAGATGAACATCCACTTTTCACACACCCCAAGACTGATCAAACAGGCAAGCTACCCCAGAAATGGATAACAGATTACCCAGATGCCTGGGCAAAATTGTTGGTTTAGGCCTAGCCATGAAACAACCTCCAAGAACAGTGGAGTTAAAAACCTCAGCCTCCCCAATCAATGTCAAACAACATCCTCTGAGCAAAAAAGGTAAAGATGGGATAAGGCCCCATATTCAGAAATATCTGGCCTTAGGGTCCTAAGGCCCTGTCAATCGGCCTGGAACACTCCCCTGCTACCGGTAAAAAATCCAGGAACTGGGGACTATCCCCCATACAAGACCTAAGAGAGATCAACCACAGAGTGCAGGACATTCACCCCATGGTAAATAATTCGTACAATCTGCTTATCACTCTGAACCCTGAGTAGAAATGGTATGGACATAAAGATGCTATCTATTGCATGCCTCTGCATAAAGACAGTCAGTTGCTGTTTGCTTTTGAGTGGGTAGACCCAGAAACCGGAACGTATGGTAAACTAACATGGACTAGACTCCCACAGGGGTTCAAAAACTCCCCCACTCTCTTTGATGAAGCCCTCCACAGAGATGTCAACAACTTCAGAACTATGCACCCTGAAGTCACCCAGCTTCAATACGTGGATGACCTGCTACTGCAGCCAACACCAAGGAAAACTGTGAGTCTGGGAACCAAGCACTATTATATAAGCTTGCTCAACTCGGGTATAGAGCTTCTTCCAAAAAACCCCAAATTTGCCAGCAAGAAGTAGTCTTCTTGGGCTATTCCCTTAGGGGTGGTAAACGATGGCTCACTGAGCCCAGAAAACAAACGGTTGTGCAGATACACCCCCCCAGCAGCAGACAACACAGAGAGTTTCTTGGGACTACTGGGTTTTGCAGGTTATGGATTCCTGTGTTTGCGTCCTTAACTTCTCCTTTATACCCGCTGTTAAAGGGAGATGCCCAATTCCAATGGACCCCTGAGCACCAGCAAGCTTTTGATAACATCTAACAACACTGGCACTGAACTCCTCAAGTTCACTGAGCCAAGCCTGCAATTTCAGAAATCCCTACACTACGTTAAAAATGTACATCAATTCACACACCTTGGTTCAAAGAAACTGCAGGCATTCCTGAAGGATCAAGAACAGAGTTTTCCACTAACCGACTCACAGCGAAAGGACATAACTGAACGGGTAACAAAACCCTGTCCGTTCTGTCAATAGGTTAATGCTTACCCTTCCAAGCTTCCTGCAAAAAAGCACCTATGAACAACCAGACCAGGACAATTCTGGGAAGTGGACTTTACTGAAATTAAGCCAGCGAGGTATGGACTTCAATATCTCCTAGTGTTTGTAGATACATTTTCAGGATGGATTGAAGCCTTCCACACAAAAAAAGGCACAAATGGTGGTAAAAGATCCTGAAAGATATTTTTCCATGATACGGCCTACCTAAGGGTATATTGTCTGATAATGGACCGGCGTTCATGGCCCAGGTAAGTAAGGGGTTAGCCAGGACCCTGGGAATAAATTGGAAGTTACATTGTGCTTATAGACCCCAGAGCTCAGGACAGGTTAAAAAAAATTAATAGAACCATTAAAGAGACCTTAACGAAATTAAGCTTAGAGAGGACATCAAAGGTTGGACTATGCTCCTGCCTTATGCACTGTTTCATGCAAGAAATACTCCCTCTGTTTCTTTGAGTAACCTCACCTCCTATGAAATTCTCTATGGGGCCCCTCCTCCAGTAAGGACCTAACCCCAACTCTAAGACCTACCGATCCCTTCCACACCCCCTTGCTTGACAAACTTAAAGCTCTTGAAAGAACTCAGCGATACCTGTCAAACCAGCTGGCCACTGCCTACCAACCTGGTGAAGAGGAGACTCCACATCGATATCAAATAAGAGACTTCGTCTACATAAGATGACTTCAGGTGTCATCCCTGGAACCCCGATGGACAGGACCATACCAGGTGCTACTTATAAAACCTACAGTGGTAAAGGTAGACGGAATCACTTCCTGGATCCTAATTCTCATCTCAAGCCTGCGCCCTGTCCAGACTCTGGCTTGAAAGTGGAAAAGACTGGTAACCCTTTCAAATTGCATATTGTCCATGTGGATAAGGCTATAGACTCTCCCATTGGCCACCACTAGTCCTAACCATCATCAGCCCATTCAGCAGCGATGGCTGATCACAAATTCTATTAGACAAGAAGTATGGTCTGTCTTGCAGACAGCCCCCTTAGGGACCTGGTGGCCATCTCTCCACCCAGATATTTGTCAGCTGAGTATACGTCTTTCCAATTGGGATATCTCTGATGAAGAGGATCCCATTAAAATTCCATTAAATTTCTTCCGTACCATAGATAATGGAAACAAACATTATGGATGTAGGGACACGCAAGCCTGATGCAGGTTGGCTAGCCTAGATTACTATGTTTGCCCGGTGGACTATCAAAGCCACAAACAACCACGGCTGTGTGGGGGAAAAGCCGTCTTCTTCCATAAGTCATGGGGATGTGAGCATACAGGGGCTGCCTGGTGGAACCCAAACTCCTCATCAAATTCAGTTCACAGCATTGACCATATTACCAATTAGACAACCAAAACCGATGGCCCACAGAGGGTTGTCTAGATCCTCAAATTCTGTGTGACTTTTTCAACTTCGGCAAGTGCTCAAAAGGATGGAAGAAAATTCCCCTATGTGTATGCCTTTTCCCTCCTTTGCTCACATCATGAACAATGTTTCTCCAATAGATTCTTCTGCTCCAGACTCTCTGCTGTCACTCTCACATCAACAACCTGATTTCTCCCCTCCAATTACTAGATCAAAAACCCAAACCTCCGCTGGTTCTCAGACCATTGCCCCCTTGCTGAGGTAGCAGGTACTGAGGTACCCTTCCACCCACTCACTCCTCTCTTCTCCTGTCAGTGCCCACACCGGGTCCCACCAGGTCCTCTTACCAGCTAACCCAAAGCTCAAACCAGCTGAGGAGTGCCCTCAGACGCCTATCCAAGTTGTAATGAAAATGGCCTTTAAAGTTGCTTTGTCATCACTAAAAACAGGTTACTAAGAATTTAATGTCCCTCACAGGCTTTTTGGGATACTCACTCCTGTTTTCCCATCTGCTCTACCTGTTCTACTGCTCACGTTTTGTTGCCAGGAAAATCCCAAACCCTTTTCCCATTATTCTTTTATATCTCTTTTTCCTCATTCTCAGAACCACAGAACTGCTCTCACCCCCCGCCTTCCCCGTCTTCCCCTCTGTACCAGGCTCACAGAAAAATCTTAAATGGCCTTCTCCAGAAGTCTTCATCGTGGCTGACTTTAGGACTTTCAGCAACAAAGTCCCTATAAAAGAGTTCAGTGTACATAAACTTCCTCTTTTCGTGTTGCTCTGTTATACTTGGCCACTGGCTGGAAAAATCAGCACTTCTAAGCTAGACACCCCCTTACTAGTTTTTCACAAAATATGTGAACAAGGCCTCTGGCCTTGAGCTGAGGCTTCCAGAGATGGCTACATTTCCAAGATAAAGAAGTTACCAACTGGGCTCCATGGTAACAGCTGGCAGGGAGAAAATAAAAGAGAAGAAAAAAGCTCTCCCCCTCCCAGGTGTCCTTAATAAGTTATCTTTCCCAGAGAAGAGGAAAATAAAAACAGAACCAAAAACTGCTTTTTGTGAACTTCTGCAGACTGTAAATTTCTGAGTCTTTTCTCTTACATGTTGGGTACAAAATTCTGAAACTACCTAAACTTGGGATTCAGGGGATTAATTGATTACAATAGAAGCAATGCCCTCTATATCCGGTTGCAACCAAATAGGACTGTTTCCCTGTCTTTGGTGCTATCTTAGGTGCCTTGCCTTGTCCATACCTACAGCAGTATAATTCTATATACTTAAACATTGTTTATTCATAGAATTATCAACAGATGTGATTAATTATGTAATGGTGCAGATGTTTCCCTGAGTGCTCTATCATGAGGCAGGATCATTTAAATTTCAAATAGGGGGGCATACAACCCGGTTCTGCTGGCAACCTGTATCTTTCATTTTAGCCATACTATGAGGAATAGTAGTTGCTGCAGAGGTGGGCACAGGTACCACTGCCCTAATCCATGGGACACAACAAATGACCCAATTAGAAGCAGCAATAAACCAAAACTTAAAGATATTAAAAAACCACCATCACAGCTTTACAAGAATCTTTAACCTCTCTCTCTGAAGTTGTTTTACAGAACAGACGAGGGTTCGACCTCCTCTTCATGAGAGAAGGGGCCTTTGTCCTGCATTGAGGGAAGAATGTTGTTATTATGCCTACCATACTGGAGTTGTAAAAGAATCTATGATTAAATTAAGAAGACGCATTGAAGAGCATCAACAAGAGAGAGAGGCCCAAAAAGGGTGGTTTGAGTCTTGGTTCACAGAGTCCCCCTGGTTAACTACGCTTTTATCAGCCCTGGCCGGTCCCTTAATAATCCTCACATTATTGCTAACTGTAGGACCCTGTTTGCTCAACCGTGTAGTTTCCTTTCTCCAAGCTCAAATTGGACAAGTTAAACTTATGGTAATCAGAAATCAATATACCACACTAGCAGACATAAAATGTGACATCCCCAATGATCACTATTATGATTTAATGTAACCAAAAGAAAGTGGGGAATGAAAGGTAAATAAAATAGGTAATTGTCACTTCCAGTTTTACGGTATGCTTAACAAAACACTGTTGATATCTTGAGAACTGTTTGCTAATCTTGTTCCCTGAATGTGCTGTACCAACTGCAAAACTGCAGAATGTACTCCCTCACCCATTTGCACGCAAACTACCCACTCACCGTGACCCATCAATAATCTTCCCTCCCTGCCCTCTCCAAGGAAAGTATATAAGCTCTGCTTAAGCTGTTCTCAGGGCTCTCTCCTCTATTCAAGGGAGCTCTGAGCCCCAGCATGCTGGACCCCCATAAACTTTTGGCTGTTGCATTAGACAGTCCCTGGTAGTCTCTTCCTCTGATGCTCGCCTGACATTTACATTGGTAAATTAATAAGTGTGACCATTGCTTCTGTGTTCAAATGTACAAATTAATATTGGGGGTACAAATAGGTGTACCCTGTGATATGAATATAGAGATAATGCATGAATAGGCAATACTGTGAATAAATAATAAAATGGGTTCCAAATTTAATAATGGATTCAATTGATATCTGAAAATATACAGGAAATCTTATATTGATACACATACATTCATTCCAACCAGTTATACATCTAAACGTTATATTAGGATTATGGTTTGTCATGAAAAGTGTGTGAGTTTTGCTTCAAAACTGATTATGAAAGTTGAAAATAATGTGTTTGGAAAGAAGTCTCATGAAAAGACCAGACAAGAAACCTGGAGGAATCCATGTGTTCTGAAGCAGGAAGTTATTGAAAGTGAAACAAATGCCTATAAGTTTGCTAATTTGTGGATGAAATATATATCCTATGATGTGCATAAATTGAAGAAATAGTAATGTACCAGTGTTGAATAAAAATGAACGTCAAAATACACATCATGTCCCATAGTAATCTACTTGCATTGATGTTAAACTGGGTCAGTTACTGTACAAATATTAGTATTTGTATGCAACATTAACTGAAGTTACTTTTCAGTACTGGAAACAAATATGTATTTCAGGTGGATGAATATTTCTGAGAATAATCTTGTGAATACTTGATTATAAATCCATATACATGAACATGAATGAATTTGGGGAGTGTATATAAGACACATATATTTCATATTTTGAAAAATCTGGAGAATATATATATATATGTATATATATATATATATATATATATATATATATATATATATATATATATATATATATATATAAACACACACAGAGACATTAAATTACCAATATATATGCCAATCGAAATTTATCATGAAATATATATCATCCACAGATGCAAAAATATTTCTTTTACTGAACATGGATTTATGTTTAATGTTGTTCTACTAGGAAGCTCACCCATAGGTTGAATTTTAAGATCCAACAGGGTTTAGGAGGAGTGATCTCTTCTCATAATTTGTATCTGCCAAGTCAGCCACCACACAAGAATGTACATGTGATACCAGGTAGGATTCTATATGTGCATATAAAATTACATGTTCTGAATAGGCTACAGAGAAAGGGAGACAGGAATTTATATATTTATTAACTTTAAAAACACAAGGAGAACTATTTCAATTAAAAATTAACTAGATTTATAACACCTACCCTTCATAATGCAAATGGCAAGTCCAACTATACACCATGCCTTTTTTGAACTGCTTGTATTTCTATTCTGTTTGGGTTAGTTTTCTCCATCATATTAGGATTAGCAGTCAGAGTCTAGTAGTTTATGAGTTACTCTCAGGGATTAAGTATTTTGAATGGAAAATTGGAAAATGAATCTAATGTGTATGCATATATGTGCTACACAAAAATCTTCCCACTCTCATCCACAACAATGCCTTGACATTAACTTCGTCCCAAGTAAGACACAATTAGAGGAGAAAAGTTAGAAAATCTGTGAATGCATATGTGGTATGTAATATACTCAGGAGTTCACAACCTTGGAAGTGGTATAGCAGTTTCCAAAAGTAAGGCACTTGGTAAACACTCCACAAACATGGAGCTCTGCTGGCCTAAAGACTTCTTGATAAACTGCCTCTTAGGTTGGGCACTTGAAATATATGTTGTTGTCAGTAGCTTCAGCTTACTTTCTAGTGAGACCATCAAAGCTGGGTCTGCATCTATGTGACCTGGAGGACATTGTTTCTAATTTTCCAATGAACATGAGGCAGCAGTGTGAATACTCTCTTTGTAGTTAAACTATGGCCACTGGGAGCTAAGTGACTCACCGTGTGAACTGTGAAGCCATTTGGTCCTCCTCCACTTTTCGTGGTGGTTCTTGCTGCTGCACTGGGACTTTGGTATTTTCTTCATGAAATACAAGGAGATCAACTGGGACACAGTGCTGGAGGGAGTTCTGTCACATGTGGAGCTCACGGTCTGCATGTGAATGCACCAACCAGGATTTTATCCCACATGGGTTGCCCCTTTGTCCATAGCAACCTGATTCTGAACATTGCCTTGAAATCTCCCTATATAAAAAGATGCTTTTACATGGAAGGTTCTGCTGGCTGTACCATGTCAGTCACAAGCCATTTGGAAGCAAATGGCAGATCCACATAGCCCCACCACACATGTTTTATCACACACCTTCACACCACTGCTCTAGGCCCACTAATTTGCAGGTTCCAACTTACTGGCATCTCAGTTCTACACAATTTTCATGAAACCCAGTCAGTCAAGGCACTCTCTGATACACTCATGATCAGCAATAGGACATCCAAAGATTCTCCAGTGCCACCTGGTCATGGGAATTTCAAAAATTTCATGGTGTTTATCTAGCCATTTTTCGAGGATGAAGTTGAAGGAACTTTGGGTTTCAAAAACCATTAAATGTTGAGGAAGCTCATTTCAATGAAACTCTGGAGAACTCTCATAGGCAAGGCCTCCCAAAGAGTGGACAAAAGGTCACATGAAGCCAGTCCAATTGAAGTCTACAATGTGAGGTACATGTGTGTTTTAACTCTCAACTATGGCTGCCAAGACTTTAAGAAGAAAATCATGGATTATCTTGGCTGAGATTCCCAGTGCTCTGTGGCCTTGATCTAAGTTTATAAGGGCTACTTTCATGCGTGGCCTCCTAAAATCCCAACAAAACTCATGGCAATTCTTCTCTGAGGTCAGTTCCAGAACTCAGTCTCTATGTGGATTCACACCAGAGTTCAAGCCCAGGTGGACCCAGTGATTTCTTCCAATCGCCACACAAATGACCAAAATTTAAACGAAAACACTCCCATATGGCCCTCATCTTTTCCACATAGACACTCATCATAACCTCTAGCTGGAGGTTTCTATGAGGGGCGCTGGACAAGACAGTGTCCAAAATAAGCTCCCTTGCCCGTCATTTGCCTAAAGTCAGGGTGGCCTGGAAACCCTTCCTGTGAACCAGGAGTGATCAAATAGGCCTACCATTATTACTGTTCCACTTCTCCAATTTGAGGCCTACTGACTGTGGGGTTTAGATTCTTCATGTGGATTGGGGTCATGAGAAAACCCAAGCACCAATGGGCTAGACTCTGAAGGGCTTTGAAGAACTCATTTGACCCAAAGGATTCCTATTCTCACCTTATGGAGGTCAGGAACTTACAGAGGAAGGCGAGAGACTTCATCCATAATGAATGCTCTTTTGGCCATTTTGGTTTTGGATGCACACATGGCATCTTTCTTTAGATCCATCAGGTGCTGAGAATCTAAGCCACAGCCTCACACAGGGCCAACAGGCTGATTCAGACACATCCCTTTCGAAATCAATTACTCAAAGAGGGACAGGTGATGCCCATTCATTTGCATTAGAGAACTGTTTTATTCAGGCTTCACAACGGGGTGGCCTTGGCAAAGACCTTCCTGACATTTAGTGCTATAGAACAATAGGTAAGCAAAAGTCCCAAAGCAGGGTTTCTCCACAGAGACTTTTCCTGGTAACACTGATATCTGAGTTTTCTGAGATTCTTGCCATTCCCTTCAGCTATCCAGTACATGGCCAAGTCACAGAGCTTGGAGGTGGTACCTATCTTGGTCACAAAATCATGAGCCTATTCTGGAGAGTGGCCAGAATTCAGGAAGAAAACAGGAACTTAGGAAGATTGCAGGTCTTGCCCACAAATAAGGCAATCCACTGTCCTTTTATAAATTGGGCAGCGTGAATGTTGGGAAGCTTTCTCCTAGACAGGACACATCCATTGATGCATTTTCTTTTGTAATGTCTACACCCACGGACAAAGTGGGATACACAGACATAGAAACACTTGCCTTGTCAAATGACTTAATAGAAACAGTCCACTCCAAAACAAACAAACCAACTTTCCTACGTATTCTCAGAACATGAGACAAAACCACAAACCCACACTCATTCCCACAAATGCACCTCCTTCCCCCAAGAAGGTCTGTTACTAACCGGAGTGTCCTCTGCCTGGTGAGCCATTCTTTGTTCACCCGAAATGGCCTGTCTGTTCTCAAATCTGGACTCCTTGGCCCACTCTGTGAAGTTGTCAGGAGCCAGCTTTGAGCCACCACTACCTGCTTTCTCAGGAAAGACACCTCTTCAGATTTTTTCTGGCATTTGGCCATCTTCACATCTGTAGGTACCAAGAAAGACTGACTCTTTCCATGATAAATCCAAACAAGTGAGATCTCTGTGACTGTTACTGGGCCTGGCCCTGGGTGCCTGGTTTCCGGGATCCCAAGTTCAGAGAGTTCCATCACAAAGAAGTGAGGTAGGTCACTTCCTTCATGAACTGAATGAGCTCACAGCCTTGGCAAACACTTTGTCCTAACAGTTTCTTCCTAGGGTCCCATGAGATGGAGGCTGCCCCTACTTCCTGTGACACTTTCACAAGTTAGAATGGTATATCAACCATAGGTACTGGGGGAGAGATCTCCACACAGGCTTGGTTTTGTCCATTTTGTCTACATTAAAATGCGAGAGGCTTATTCAGACACATCTCTTCATCCTGACAAGGTTATTTGCCATGGAAAATGACTTTTGGTCTCTCAGGTCCTTCATAGCATTCTATATCCTCTTCAGGGATAATTTCTGCATGGATCTTTGAGATTCTCAGCAGGTGGAAGATCCCCTATATTCCTGTATTGTAAGACCAACTCTATCCCTGCACTGCTCTAAAGTTAGATTGAGGGAACAGTGTATGGTTAGTGTTAATATCATGTTCTATTTGGGTTAGGAATCATTCTGCTGGATGAATAATGGTATTGGGAACCTGAGATATTTACAAGAATATATAGGTGAAATATAAGTATGGAAACAGAAATCTAGGGAAGACTTGAAGCCAAGTAGGACATTGGGCCCTTGAGTAGCATACTTTGCTTTGAATTATATTCTGCACAGATGTCTCAGATAAATCGATATACAAAGAAATAGGATCTTATACACTGGATGATTGAATAACATACAGAATATCCAATAAAAAAGGGATAGTCTGTAGGATTAGCAAGATAGTCAGTAGATTTAGAAAGAAGAGTTAGTATAGCATTTGTACCAAAAGTTCTTTACAAATAAGGTTTCGGGTAGAGAGTGAATGTAAATGTCAGCACAATGACGAATTGGGGAAAATATGTAGGAAAGCAGATATAAATAGAGACATTAGGAAGTCAGTAAAAGTATAAAGTGTGTAATTTGTTTAGACATTTTCAACGGTTTGAGTCTGAATATATAATCTTAGGCAGAAACTAATATGTTGTCACAGATTGGATTGACTTTTGAGAGCATTAGGTAACCAGGACATGGATGTTTTTTATTAATCCATGCTCACTTTTTATTTAGGCTTTGGTAAAATCATAAGTGTGACCTTTGAATTTGTTTCCAGAATATTATTGTGATAAAATGTATATGTAGATCAGGTGACATGAGTATTCCTTCCACCATTTCTGGGAGCACTATTTTGAAGAAATATAAATTAGTATTGGGGGTACAAAGGGGTATACCCTGTGTCATAGAATATATTGATAATGCATCAATTGACCATCATGTGAATAAATAATATAACTGGTTCCACTTTAAATAATGGATTGAATTGATATCTGAAAATATAAAAGAAATCTCACATTGATATACAATCATTCACTGCAACCAGTTATACATCTAATGGTAATATTATGGTTGTGGTTTATCCTGAAAGGTGTGTGAGTTTTGTTTCAAAAGTGATTATGGAAATCAAAAATAATGTGTTTGGAAAGAAGTCTCATGAAAAGAATAGTCAAGAAACCTGTAAGAATACATGTGTTCTCAAGCAGGAAGTGATTGAACATTATATATCATACTATATATAATGTGCATAAACTGCAGAAATAGTAATGTACTGGTGATGAATAAAAATGAACATCAAAATACACATCATGTCCCATAGGAATCTACTTGCATTGATGTTAATCTGGGTCAGTTACTGTAGAAATATTAGGATTTTTATGCACCATTCACTGAAGTTACTTTTCAGTACTAGGAAAAAAGTATGTATTTAAGTTGGATGAATATTTCTGAGAACAATCTTGTGAAAATTTGATTATAAATCCACATAAATCACAAAACATTATAAACACAAAAGTCACATGGACATTAAAATGTAGCAATATATATGCCAATTTAAATCCATCTTGAAATATATATCATCCACTGATCCAAAAGTGTTTATTTAATGAACTTGAATTTATGTATAATGTTGTTCAGCTAGGAAGCTCCCCCATAGATTGAATTTTCTGTTCCAATAGTGTTTAGGATTAGTAATCTCCTAAATGTGTATGCAAATATGTGCTACACAAAAATCTTCCCACTCTCATCCAGAACAATGCCTTGATATTACCTTCACCCCAAGTAAAACACAGTTGGAGAACAAGAGTTAGAAAATCTGTGAATAGATATCTGGAATGTAAAATGGTCAGGAGTTCACAACCTTGCAGGTTGTAGAGGAGTTTCCAAAAGTAAAGGACAGGCTTGATAGACCCAACCTGATCTTTTATTAGAATTGGGAGCCATCTTGCCAGAAAGCCGTGAAAAGATAATTTGGGCTTTACTATAAATTACTGCAAATTCTGAACCTGCTTGGAATGCATGCCCGTGCCTTGAACTCATCCATGCCTGGCTCTCTGACCAGATAACAGTGCTCTCTGAAACATTAGTGACACCTAATAAATATTGGCCTTCCCAGGCCAGACAACGACCCTCTCTGAGTCTCTAATGGTCCTCATAATTTCTGATGTTGGGGCCAGCAAAAAAAATGTAAACTACCATTAGTGTGATGCTTTCAAAGTTCTGTTATCTGTAACCCCCTTTTTGTGTAACTTTCTGGGCTATATAGCTGGGCTGTAGGAAAGGTGGTGTTTCTGTCTTGTTCCCGCCATTTTTGGAGGGAGAGGCAGCCTGGCCGGTTTTAATAATAAGCTTGCCTTAATTTGATTTTAATTGGAGTCAGTGGTCTTTTCTTGCATCCTAGTCCAACATTTTGGAGTTCCCCAGTGAGATGACCCTGCCCGACCAGATCACAAGGGCAGACTGCTGAAAATTCTGAAGCTGGCCTTCCCTCCAGGGCTACGGGCTGGGGAGCCACTCTAGGGGGTGCACAACTTGAGATGTTCCAAGGCCTTGGAGTGAGCCGTCGGTCTGGGGAGCACTGCAGTGAACCACCGCACTGAAACTATTAGCAAGCACCTGGTGGAGGAGGCCTCCATAGGTAAGTGGCACCTTGATAACATCTTATATCTGGTTAAGGGAGATCTCTTCTAATGACAGAGAGGTGGCCTGGGGAGGCTCACATACACTCCTGTCCAGGACAGTAATGAGAATCGTTCTGTCCTCTGTTCCGTTCTGTAGGGAATTCCTTTCAAGGTTAGAGAGGTGCCGAGGGACACGCACGTGCTCCTACCCCAGAGCTTTAGCAAGACGTTGAATTGCTCCTCTGTTTTTCTGTTTTGGCACCGGGATTCTGGTTTTTTTTTTGTGTGTGTGTGTGTGTTTTGTTCTGTGTTCTATATGTTTTTTTTGTTTTTTTGTTTTTGTGCATTTTGTTTTGTGATTTCTGTGATAAAATCTTAAGGATATTGAACGTGAAAATGGGTAACAAAGCAAGTAAGCCTGACACCCCTTTGGACTGTGTTTTAAGGAACTGTGATGAACTTTACCACCATTTGTTAAGCAGAATGAGAGAAGCCCCTAGCTGGCTGCCTGGAGCACACCCAGTGCAGATGGCAATGCCTGCTGGGGAATGAAGAACTGAGTATCTCCCAGCATCTGCCAAAGCCCTGTTTCTTCAGGGAATTCCCTCCTTCGTTCCCTGCACTGTAAGGATAATGCCGCCTCTGTCTTCTTAAAAAAAGAGAAAAACAAAAAGGGGACACTAAATGCAGTAAAGTCACCATGGAGACACTTTATTTTACATTTCAGGTTGCTCCTCTGTGAAAACATTTGGACCCCTTGTGGGGACATCTGTGGTGCCACTGGGGAAGGAGATTTTTCTCTTATTTGCTCTGTTTTAAAGGGTTCTGTCTGTCAGCCATTGTCTGGAGTTCATTTCTGCCTGTCTTGTGCCTTTTTTCTGGCCCTTTAAGACATGTGCAATAATGTGTTAATATTATAAATTGCTTCTTGGAAATGATCTTAGCTGAATTTGTGTCTAAATGATGATGTTTCATTGTACCAATCTGGTATCTGAATGGGTTTTTGAAGCATTTCACAATCTTGCAGTTAAAAGTCGGGTTTAGGTAATTGTTTAGTTTATGGTTTCAGATAATTCATGCCAGAGAACATAAATACTTAGGATGGAAAACTAAAGAACTCTACTTCCAAGTTGGCAAGTAACTTCCCAATCATTCAGTCTTTTTTTCACCAATTTTAAATTAGGTAGCCTGGGAAAATGTCACTGTGTGTACCAGTGCATTAATTTGGACAAGGATACTAAATCATAGTATGATATCTGTTGACAAAACAACTTGTAAAGATATAAAATTTTGTGAATTGTATCTTAAACTTGTATCATAATTTTCAACATCCTAACCTGAAAATAATGGTTAAAATACCTTAGGCCTAAGGTTTCTGCTCAGAATAGCCATTTTTTCCTGCTTCTTCCAGACCTCAGCCAGGGATTATTTTGAAATGCAAATGAAAGAAGCCTGTAAGCTTAGTAGGAGACTTATTTGAGGCCTAAGGAAAAAAAAATCAAATTGTAAGGTATTTACTTATTACTGGCCAGTCATTTTTTCTAGGACTCATATTTTTTTCCTTAGATTCTTTATTTATTTTTTGAGCTCATGATTTTGCTCCTACAGACCTAGGTTAATGTTTTTCTGATCAGTAATATCTTTGACCAACTGTGGAATTTTTAAATCATTGCAGTGGAGATTTCACCTGTGAAAAGCTACAAGGCCTTCACTTTTATTATGTGTGCACAATTTGTTATGTGTTGTATGTCTATATATGTATACATATGTCCGTATATCATATATATGATACACAAATTAACATATATAAGGAGCACTCATATTAAAAAGCACTCATAAAAACAATTTTAAAAAGTGGATCGAAAGATTTTTAATTCACATGATTTAAATGTTTCAATTTAAATTGGGTAAACTGATAAATATAAATTTCTTTAAATTTAAGCTTACAAGTTTTTCTAGGTGTTCAAAAATCTAATAAAGTATTAATGTCTACAAAAGGTCTAATATGCCTATGTTCCAGGACTTTTCTTTCAATCAAAAAAATGGCTTACACTGTTCAAAACATTTGTCTAATATTTTGATAAATAAGTAAAGTAAATTTGATATGGGATTACTCATTCATGAGTACTTTTGTTTGATATCTGATTGATATACTAAGGTCTGTATAAGTTTGTACTAAAGTCTGTATAAGATTGTAAAAATCAGTCATGTGTTAAAGAGACAAAAATTTCTTAAACATAAGTGTACCCATAACATTTAGTTTATTAAGATTTAAATTTTCTAGAGCAGGCAACCATAAAAATTAAATAACTGTTTAATTAAGAACTGTTATTTTAGAGCACTGTACTGCCATTTCTTTAAAAGCTAAACTTGGTTAATGTAGAAACATCAATGTAATTGTGATGCTATTAATGTGCTCATATCTTCCAGTTATAAAACTCTATAAGGAAGAAACTTTAAAAGAGCATTATATCAAGCAGGTGTTCTGAAGTTGTATGGTAAATAAAATATATATTGGGGATTTATTTACCTGTTATCAATAATATATGTAAAGTTTTATGTTACTTTTTACATTGTGGAACAATTTAAATGTATTTTTAAGTTAATGAGACCCTAATCTATGTAAAGGTTAAAATCTTTCAGCCGTACTTTAATTCATGTTTTAAATGTGATATCATATGGTGTGAGCTAATGTTCATGTGACCTCAAAAATTTATGTAAACTTTGTAAAATGATATTTAAAAAACAAAGATCAGCTTTAGAACTAAAGCATTTAAGGTTTATAAGGAGCCCTGCTTACCTGAGATAAGACTCTGTGTCCCATCTTACTACATGTGAGAATGACTACGAAAGCAGTAGGTCAGATTTTGTTTCATTTAAAGTTATGTTCAAATTTTTTTTTTCTGTCAAGATTACTAGGATCTCAAAAAGATGATATAATATATAACTCACCCAAAAAATTCAGGGTAGCTATTACATGAACTAAGTATTTTTACTCTTGTTAAAAAAATTTTATTTTTTAATTTCCTTATAAGTGATCTAAAGATTCCCTTTTGGTGTTTTACAGAAGTGTTGCTTTAAGAACACAACATGGGTTAATTTAAGATAATAAGTCATCAACTACAAGACAGACAGAATAATAAGATCCCAATTAATAATATATAAATAATTATAAACTTATAGACATTAAAGCACAGTACTCTTAATATATGGCTGTTAAAATTCATTTGCTGGTTGTTTCAGATTAGGATTGAAAATTAAAGTTAAATAAAACTGTCCAAAAAAAACGATATTTGACTCTTGCCCTCTGAGTCAGTCTGAATCCAGGGAACAAGGGATTTCTCTATGAGCTTTGCAACTCTGGGCCACATAACCTCCCGATCAGAGAGATTAATGAGACCACTGGAGAACAGAAAGCCAATCAGTGCATTTGCTACAAAGAGGTGAGTCATCAGGAAAGGGAGACATCAGTGATGCTTCTGAGGGAAGCCACATGGTCAAGCAAGACCTGGACCCACATTGCTCAAATTGCACTAGCAGAACTGAGAAGCTGCTCTCAAGTTTCCCAAAAAATGACTCCCATAAAAGCTCAGCTGACTGCTAACAATAGATAGAAACAAAAGTCAGTTTGACTGCTTCATCTTAAACACTTAGCAAAGACAGTTAAAACCAAAATACAGCCAATCCTGGGCATTTTAAATAATAATAATAATAATAATAATAATAATAATAATAATAATAATAATATTTTAAGGTATACACTTTATGTTAGCCTCCCAAAATAAGTAAAACTGTTGGCTACAAAGAAGGATTCTCAGAGAGAAATGCCTGATAACTATAAAAATAGACTATCAAGAGGAGCTGCCAGAGGCAGAAGTTTTTAGTTTAAGGCCTACAGATATTCCTAACCTACACAGGTAGGCTTGGTGTTTGCTAGTACAATTATCCAGCCCTGAGTAACAGAATTAAATGTTTCTCTATTAAACACAGAGGTCATACTAGTGAAAGGATTCTGCAAAATCAGATGACATTAAATTATTAAACTGTATATTATGGGGAGGGACAACTGTATCACTAAAAGTTAAATATTAAGTTCACAATCCTGATAATTGGGGATATTAAAGACTGGTGAGGGTACTTCATACAGTGACATGATCCAGTTACTGCAACATTTATTCAATACTCATGTTTTTTGTTTCTCTCATAGAAGAACCAATCCCCAGATGACTTTACAACCTGTTCTTCCTCAACAAGACTTCAAAAAGAACTGACTTCAAAAAGGCAACTCATGTCCCTCACGCCATGCACACTCATGTCACCCTTTCTCAGCTGAGAAAAAGCCAAAATGAGAGACGACTCTCTACTTACACCAATGGAGCTAAAAATAAATAGACTATCAATATAAGTAATTAATTAAGTCAGGTAATATCAGGGAGACTGGTTTTCGGTGAGTTCTAAAAATTTGGTGACTGTTAAGTGAGGGATTAAAATTTCCTCAGTGCTTTTCCACTAACCTATCAAGGATTACAAAGGGACACATAAGAAAAGGGGGGAATGATACACCCAACCTTACCTTTTATTAAAATTGGGAGCCATCTTGCAACAAAGCCATGAAAAAATCATTTTGGCTTTACTGTAAATTACTGCAAATTCTGAACCTGCTTGGAATGACTGCCCGTGCCTTGAACTCACCCGTGCATGGCTCTCTGACCAGATAGCAGCCCTCTCTGAAACTTTGTCACACCTCATAAATTTTGGCCTTTTGTGGCCAGAAAATGACCCTCTCTGAGGCTCTAATGGTCCTCATAAATTTTGATGTTGGGGCTAGCAAAAAAAAAAAAATGTAAACTCCCATTAGTGTGATGCTTGTCAGAGTTCTATTATCTGTTACTCCATTTTTGTGTAACTTTCTGGGCTACAAACCTGGGCTGTAGTAAAGGTGGGGTTGCTCTCTTGTTCTCGCAATTTTGGGAGGGAGTGGCAGCCCAGCCAGTGGAAATAATAAGCTTACTTTAATTTGATTTTAATTGGAGTCAGTGTTCATTTCTTACATCCTGGTCTAAGAGGTAAACACTCCACAAACATAGAGCTCTGCTGGCCTAAAGACTTCTTGAGAAACTGCCTCTGAGGATGGATACTTTAAATATATTTTGTTGTCAGAAGGTTTAGCTTCTTTTCTAGTGAGACCATCAAAGCTGGGTCTGCATCTATGTGAATGGAGAGCATGGTTTCTTATTTTCCAATGAACATGAGGCAGCAGTGCTGAATTATCTCTTGGTAGGTAAACTGTGGCCATTGGGGGCTAAGTGTCTCCTTGTGTGGACTGTGAAGCCATTTGATCATCCTCCATTTTTGTGGTGTTTCTTGGTGCTGCACTGGGAGTTTGGTATTTGCTTCACGAAATACAAAGAGTTCAACTGCGACACAGTGCTGGAGGGAGTTCTGTCACGTGTGGTGGGTCAGAAACTGCAGGAGAATGCACCAACCAGGCTTCTATTTCACATAGCTTTTTCCTTGACCAACCCACCTGATTCTGAACATTGCCTCGAAACCTCTCCATATAATAAGATGCCTTAACATGTAAGGTTCTGCTGGATGCACCATGGCAGCCAAAAGGCATTTGGAAGTCAATTGGAAATCCACATGGCCCCACCTCAGATATTTTATCACACACCTGCACACCACTGCTCTGGGCCCACTATTCAGCAGTGCAAATTACTGGCATCTCTGTTCTTCACCATTTTCATGAAACCCAGTCAATCAAGGCACTGTCTGGTACACTCATGATCAGCAACAGGAGATCCAAAGGTTCTCCAGTGCCACCTGGTCATGGGAGTTTTAAAAATTTCAGGGTGTTTATCTAGCCACTTTTCAAGGATGAAGTTGGAGAAACTGTGGGTTTCAATTCATTCAGGAACCATTTGATGTTGAGGAACCTCATTTCAATGAATGCTCTGGAGAACTCTCAAAGGCAAGGCTTCCCAAAGAGTAGCCAAACGGTCACATGAAGCCCAGCCCATTGAGGTCTACAATGTGAGGTCCATCTGTGTTTTGACTCTCAACTATGCCTGTCTAGTCTTTCAGAATAAAATCATGTGATATCCTGGCTGAGATTCCCAGTGATCAGTCAAAGCCACCCTTGGCCTAGATTTCAGTTTCCAAGGGCGACTCTCATGCGTGGCATTCTAAAATCGCAACACAATTCATGACAATACTTCTCTGAGGTCAGTTTCAGAACTCAGTCTCTAAGGGGAATCCTACCAAAGTTCCAGCCCTGGTGGATCCAGTCATTTCTTCCAACTGCTACAAAAATGAACACAATTAAAACCAAAACACTCCCACATGGTCCTCACCTTCTTCCATATAGACACTCATTATAACCTCTGGCTGGAGGTTTCCATGAGGGGTGCAGCACAAGACGGTATCCAAAACAAGCTCCCTTGTCCCTTATTTGCTTAAAGTCAGCTAGGCCTGGACACCATTCCTGTGAACCAGGAGTGATAAAATAAGCCTGGCCTTAATACTGCTCTGCTTCTCCAATTTGAGGCCTACTGACTGTCAGGTATAGATTCTTTATGTGATTTGGAATAATGAAAAAACCCAAGCTCATATGGGCTAGCCTCTCCAGGGCTTTGAAGAACTCATTTGACTCAAAGGATCCATATTCTCACTTGATGGAGATCAGAAACCTATCAGAGTAAGGCAAGATACTCCATACACAGTGACAGATCTTTTTGCCATTTTGGTTTTGAAAGCACACATGGAATCTTTCTTTAGTTCCAACAGGTGCTGAGAATCTAAGCCACTGCCTCACACAGGGCCAAGTGGCTGATTCAGACACATCCCTTTCCAAAGCAATTAAGCAAAGATACACAGGTGATGCCCATTCATTTCCATTTGAAAACTGTTTTCTTAAGGCTTCACAAATTGGAGGACTGAGGCAAAGACCTTCCTGGCACTCAGAGCAACAGAAAAATAGGTAAGCAAAAGGCCCAAAGCAGGGTTTCTCTACTGAGACTTTCTTTGTCACACTGTTATCAGAGTTTTCTGAGATGCTTGCTATTCCATTCAGCTATCCAGTACATGGACATGTCACAGAGATTGGAGGTGGTACATATCTTGGACAGAAAACCATGAGCCTGCTCTGAAGAGTGGCCAGAATTCAGGAAGAAAACAGGAACTCTGGAAGATAGTAGGTGTTGCCTGTCCCTAAAGCAACCTGCAGTCCACTCATAAATTGGGCAGGATGAATGTTGGCAAGCTTTCTACTAGACAGGACACATCCATTGATGCATTATCTTTTATAATGTCTACAACCACGGACACAGTGGGATACACAGGCATACCAACAATCGCCTTGTCAAATGACTTACTATAAACAGTCCACTCCAAAACAAACAAACCACCTTTCTTACCTATTCTCAGAACATGAGACTAAACCACAAAATCACAACCACACCCACAACGACACCTCCTTTATTCAAGTAGGTCTGTGACTAATTGGAATGTACTCTGACTGATGGGCCATACTATGTTTCCTTGAAATGGCCTGTCCTTCTCAGATCGGGTCTCCTTGGCCAACACTGTGAAGTTTTCAGGAGCCAGTGGTGAGCCACTACCTGCTTTCTCAGGAAATTCCCCTTTTCAGAGCTCTCCTGGCATTTGGCAATCCTCACATCAGTAGGTACCAAGGAAGACTTACTCTGTCCTTGGTTATTCCAAACAACTGAGCCCACTGGGAAAGAAACTGGGACTGACTCTGGGTGCCTGGCTTCCTGGATCCCAAGTTCAGAGAGATCCGTCATCAAGGAAGAGAGGTAGGTCACTTCATTCAGGAACTGAATGAGGTTACTGCCGTGGCAACCACTTTGTCCTAACAATTGCTTTCAAGGGTCCCATGAGATGGAGGCTGCCCCTACTTCCTGTGACACTTTCACAAGTTAGATTGGTATATCAACCATTGGCACCTGGGAACAGCTCTCCACACAGGCCTGGTTTGGTCCATCTTCTCTACATTAAGAAGAGAGAAGCTGATTCAGACACAACCCTTCATTCTGACCAGGTTGTTTGCCATGGAGGATGACTTTTGGTCTCTTAGGTCCTCCATAGCTGCTGAAAACTTCTCCAGGAATCATTTCTGCATGGACCTTTGAGTTTCTCAGCATGTGGAAGATCCCCTCTATTCCTGTATTGTAAGACCAACTCTATCCCTGCTCTTCTGTAAAGTTAAATTGACTGAACAGTGTATGGTTAGGTTAACTAACAGGTTCGATTTGGATTAGGAATCTTTCTGCGCGATGAATAATGGTATTGGGAAACTGCGATATTAACAAGAATATATAGGTGAAATATAAGTATGAAAACAGAAATCTAGCTAAGATATGAAGCCCAAAAGGGCATTGGGCCTTGATTGGGATACGTAGCTTTGAATTATGTTCTGCACTGATGTGTCAGGTAAATCGATATACAATGGCTTAGGTCTTTGTACCATGGATGATTAAATGTAGAAGAGAACTTCCAGGCAAAAGGGATAGTCGGTAGGATTCGGAAGATTCTCAGTAGGTTTAGAAAGAAGAGTGAGTATAGGATTTGGACCAAATGTTGTTTAGCAATAGGGTTTCCGGTAGACAGTGAATGTTAATGTCAGCACAAGTGAAGAGACTGTCACAATGATGAACTGGGGAAAATAGTTAGGAAATCTGATATCAATAGAGACATTACGAAATCAGACAAAGTATAAAGTGAGTGATAGGATTAGATATTTTCAACAGGGTTGAGTTTGAATATATAATCTAAGAAAGAAACAAATATGTAGTGACCAATAGGATTGACATTTGACAGCATTAGGCAACCTGGACATGGATGTTTAGTAATCCATGCTCACTTTTCATTTAGTCTTTGCTACAATCTTAAGTGTGACCTTTGCTTTTTTTGTCCAGAATATTACTGTGATAAAACGTACATGTAGATCAGGTGACATGACTCTTTCTTCCACCATTTCTGGCAGCAACATATTCAAGACGTATAAATTAGTAATGGGGGTAAAAAGAGGTGTACCCTTTGTCTGTGCATATAGAGATAATGCATAAATAGACCATACTGTGAATAAATAATATATCTGGTTCTGACCTTAAATAATGGATTGAAATTATATCTGAACAAATACAGGAAATCTTATATTGACATACAAACATTCATTCCAACCAGTTACATATCTAATGGCCACATTAAGGTTATGGTTTATCATGAAGGGTGTGTGAGTTTTGCTTCAAAAGTGATTATGGAAATCGAAAATAATGTGTTTGGAAAGAAATCTCGTGAAAAGACCAGTCAAGAAACCTGGAGGAATACATGTTTCATGAAGCAGGAAGTGATTGTGAAACAAATGCGTATAAATTTGTGAACTTGTGGATGAAGTATATATTTCCTATGATTTGTAAAAACTGAAGAAATAGTAATGTACCAGTGTTGAATGAAAATAAACGTCAGAATACACATCATATCCCATACGAATCTACTTGATTGATGTTAATCTGGGTCAGTTACTGTACAAATATTAGGATTTGTAAGCACCATTTACTGAAGTTAGTTTTCAGAACTATGAAACAAATGTGTATTTCAGGTGGATGAATATTTCTGAGAATAATTTTGTGAAAAGTTTATTAAAAATCCACATTTTTGAACAAGGATGAACTTAGGGAGTGTATTTAAGAAACATATATTTCATATTTTAAAAATCAGGACAGTATATATATATATATATATATATATATATATATATATATATATATATTCATAATTATATATATGTGTATATACATATATATGTGTATATATATATATATATATATATATATATATATATATATATTTATTTATACACACACACACACACAAAACACACACACAGACATTAAAATGTAGGAATATATATGCCAATCGAAGTTCATCATAAAATATATAGCATCCACAGATGCAAAAATATTTATTTCACTGAACAAGGATTTATGTATAATGTTGTTCTACTAGAAAGCTCACCCACAGTTTGAATTTTCAGTTCCAACAGCGTTTAGAGGAGTGATCTCTTCTCACAAGTTGTATCTGCCAAGTCAGTCACCTCACAAAAATGAACGTGTGATACCAGGTAGAATTCTATATAAGCATATAAAAAATAAATATGCTGAATAGGCTACAGAGAATGGGAGAGGAATTTACATATTTGTTAACTTTAACAACACATGGAGAACTATTTCAATTAAAAATTGACTAGATTTATAACACCTACCATTTATCATGCAAATGGCAAGTCCAACTATACCCCATGCCTCCTCTAAACTGCTTGTATTTCTATTATGTTTGGGTTGTTTTTCTCCATCATGTTTGGATTAGTAGACAGAGTATAGTAGGGTATGGGTTATTGTCAGGGATTCAGTATATTCAATGGATTATAGGAAAATGAATTCAATGTGTATAAAATATATGCTACAAAATTATCTTCCCACTCTCATCCAGAACAATGCCTTTACATTACCTTCACCCTAAGTAAGACACAATTAGAGTAGAAGAGTTTGAAAATCCGTGAATGCATATATGGGGTTGAAACAGTACTAAGAAACAAATAAGTATTTCAGGTGGATGAATATTTCTGAGAATAATCTTGTGAAAAGTTGATTATAAATCCACAACATAAATATGAATGAATTTAGGAAGTGTGTAATAAGACACATATTTCATGTTTTGAAAAATCTCGAGAGTGTATCTATCTATCTATATATATATATATATATATATATATATATATATATATATATATATATATACATATTTATATACACAAACAGAGACAGACATTTAAAATTGAAATATATATGCCAAACGAAATTCACCAAGAAATGTATATCATCCACAGATCCAAATATATTCATTTTACTGAACATTGATTTATGTATAATGTTGTTCAACTAGGAAGCTCACTCACATTTGAATTAAATGTTCAAGCAGCATTTAGGAGGAGTGATCTCTTCTTCCAATTTGTATCTGCCAAGTCAGCCACCTCACAAGAATGTACGTGTGGTACCAGGTAGGATTCTATATGTGCATATAAAAATACGTGTGCTGAATAGGCTACAGAGAAAGGGGGACAGGAATTCATTATTTGTTAACTTTAAAAACGCATGGAGAACTATTTCAACAAATAATTGACTAGATTTATAACTGCTACACTATACCATGCAAAAGGCAACTCCAACTATAAAACATACCTCCTCTAAACTGCCTGTATTTCTATTCTGTTTGTGTTATTTTTCTCCATCATATTAGGATTAGTAGTCAGAGTCTAATAGGGTATATGTTAGTTTCAGGGATTCAGCATTTCTAATGGAAAATAGGAAATTGAATCCAATGTGTATGCAAATATGTGCTACACAAAAATCTTCCCACTTTCATCCAGAACAATGCCTTGACATTACATTCTCCTCAAGTAAGACACAATTATAGGATAAGAGTTAGAAAATCTGTGAATATATATCTGGAATGGAAATACTCAGGAGTTTACAACTTTGGAGGTGGTAGAGAAGATTCTAAAAGTAAGGGACAGGGTAAACATTCCACAAACATGCAGCTCTGCTGGCCTAAATACTTTTTGAGAAACTGCCTCTAAGGTTGGGCACTTGAAATATTTGATGTTCTGAGGAGATTTAGTTCCTTTGTAGAGAGACCATCAAAGCTGGGTCTGCATCTATGTTACTTGGAGGACATGGTTTCTTATTATCCAATGAACATTAGGCAGCAGTGCTGAATTCTCTCTTTGTAGGTAAACTATGGACACTGGGGTCTAAGTGTCTTTCAGTGTGGACTGTGAAGCCAATTGGTCATCCTCCACTTTTCGTGGTGTTTCTCGCTGCTCCACTGGGAGTTTGGTATTTACTTCAAGAAATACAAGGAGTTAAAATGGGACAGAGTGGTGGAGGAAGTTCTTTAAGGTGTGGTGAGTCAGGGTCTTCAGGAGAATGCACCAACCAAGGTTCTATCCCACGTAGATTGCCCCCTTGAGAATAGCAATATGATTCTGAACATTGCAGTGAATCCTCTCCATATAACAAGATGCCTTTACATATATGGGTCTGCTGGCTGCACCATGTCAGTCACAAGCCATTTGGAAGCCAATGGCTGATCCACATGGCCACAACACAGATGTTTTATCACACAATTGCGTACCACTGCTCTAGGCCAACTACTCACCAGGCTCCAACTTACTGGCATATCTGTTCTACACCATTTTCATGAAACAAAGTCAATCAAGGCAGTGTCTGGTATACTCAGGATCAGAAACAAGACATCCAAAGTTTTTCCAGTGCCAGCTGAAAATGAAAATATCAAAAATTTCATGGTAATTTTCTAGCCATTTTTCACCAATGAAGTTTGCGGCTCTGAGGGCTTCAATTAATTCAGGAACCATTAAATGGTGAAGAAGCTAATCAATGAAAGCACTGGAGCACTCTCACAGGCATGGTTTCCCTAAGGGTGGCCAAAATGTCACATGAAGCCAGGCCCATTGAGATCTACAATGTGAGGTTCATGTGTGTTTTAAACTCAAATATGGCTGCCAAGTCTTTAAGAAAAATTGTATGTAATATCCGGGCTGAAATTCCCAGCGTTCTGTGGAAATCCAACCTGGGCCTAGATCTCAGGTTCCAAGGGCGACTCTCATGTGTGGCCTCCTAAAATCCCAACACAATTCATGGCAATACTTCTCTGAGTTCAGTTAAAGAACTCAGTTTCTAAGGGGAATCACACCAGAGTTCAAGCCCAGTGGAACAGTCATCTCTTCCAACCGCCACACAAATGACCACAATTAAAACCAAAACACTACCACATGGTCCTCATGTTCTTCCATATAGACACTCCTTATAACGTCTGGCTGGAGTTTTCAATGAGGTCCACAGCCCAAGTCAGCGTCCAAATTAAGGTCCTGTTCCCCTCATTTGTCTAACATCAAGGTGGCCTGGACACACTTCCTGTAAACCAGGAGTGATCAAATAGGCCTGCCATTAATACTGCTTGGCTTTTTCAATTTGAGGCCTTCTGACTCTGTGGTTTAGATTCTTTATGTGAATTTGAGTCATGAGAAAACCCAAGCCCCTCTGCAGAGATTTGAAGAACTCATTTGGCCCAAAGGATTCCTATTCTCCCTTGATGGAATTCAGGATCCTAACAGAGGAAGGTAAAAGAATTCATTCACAATGAGTGAATATTTGCCATTTTGGTTTTGGATGGACACATGGGATCTTTATTTTAATCCATCAGGGTCTAAGAATCTAAGCCACTGCCTCACACAGGGTCAAGAGGCTGATTCAGACACATCCTTTTCCAAAGCAATTAAGCAAAGAGCCACAGGTGATGCCCATTCATTTCCATTTGAAAACTGTTTTCTTCAGGGTTCACAAAGGTGTGGCCTGAGGCAAAGACCTTCCTGACACTCAGAGCAACAGAAAAATAGGTAAGCAAAAGGCCCAAAGCAGGGTTTCTCTACTGAGACTTTCTTTGTCACACTGATATCTGAGTTTTCTGAGATGCTTGCTATTCCATTCAGCTATCCATTATATGGCAATGTCACAGAGCTTGGAGGTGGTACATATCTTGGACAGAAAACCATGAGCCTGCTCTGAAGAGTGGCCAGAATTCAGGAAGAAAACAGGAACTCTGGAAGATAGTAGGTGTTGCCTGTCCCTAAAGCAACCTGCAGTCCACTCATAAATTGGGCAGGATGAATGTTGGCAAGCTTTCTACTAGACAGGACACATCCATTGATGCATTATCTTTTATAATGTCTACAACCACGGACACAGTGGGATACACAGGCATACCAACAATCGCCTTGTCAAATGACTTACTATAAACAGTCCACTCCAAAACAAACAAACCGCCTTTCTTACCTATTCTCAGAACATGAGACTAAACCACAAAATCACAACCACACCCACAACAACACCTCCTTTATTCAAGTAGGTCTGTGACTAATTGGAATGTACTCTGACTGATGGGCCATACTATGTTTCCTTGAAATGGCCTGTCCTTCTCAGATCGGGTCTCCTTGGCCAACACTGTGAAGTTTTCAGGAGCCAGTGGTGAGCCACTACCTGCTTTCTCAGGAAATTCCCCTTTTCAGAGCTCTCCTGGCATTTGGCAATCCTCACATCAGTAGGTACCAAGGAAGACTTACTCTGTCCTTGGTTATTCCAAACAACTGAGCCCACTGGGAAAGAAACTGGGACTGACTCTGGGTGCCTGGCTTCCTGGATCCCAAGTTCAGAGAGATCCGTCATCAAGCAAGAGAGGTTGGTCACTTCATTCAGGAAGTGAATGAGGTTACTTCCGTGGCAACCACTTTGTCCTAACAATTGCTTTCAAGGGTCCCATGAGATGGAGGCTGCCCCTACTTCCTGTGACACTTTCACAAGTTAGATTGGTATATCAACCATTGGCACCTGGGAACAGCTCTCCACACAGGCCTGGTTTGGTCCATCTTCTCTACATTAAGAAGAGAGAAGCTGATTCAGACACAACCCTTCATCCTGACCAGGTTGTTTGCCATGGAGGATGACTTTTGGTCTCTTAGGTCCTCCATAGCTGCTTACAACTTCTCCAGGAATCATTTCTGCATGGACCTTTGAGTTTCTCAGCATGTGGAAGATCCCCTCTATTCCTGTATTGTAAGACCAACTCTATCCCTGCTCTTCTGTAAAGTTAAATTGACTGAACAGTGTATGGTTAGGTTAACTAACAGGTTCGATTTGGATTAGGAATCTTTCTGCGCGATGAATAATGGTATTGGGAAACTGCGATATTTACAAGAATATATAGGTGAAATATAAGTATGAAAACAGAAATCTAGCTAAGATATGAAGCCCAAAAGGGCATTGGGCCCTTGATTGGGATACGTAGCTTTGAATTATGTTCTGCACTGATGTGTCAGGTAAATCGATAAACTATGGCTTAGGTCCTTGTACCATGGATGATTAAATGTAGAAGAGAACTTCAGGTCAAAAGGGATAGTCGGTAGGATTCGGAAGATTCTCAGTAGGTTTAGAAAGAAGAGTGAGTATAGGATTTGGACCAAATGTTGTTTAGCAATAGGGTTTCCGGTAGACAGTGAATGTTAATGTCAGCACAAGTGAAGAGACTGTCACAATGATGAACTGGGGAAAATAGTTAGGAAAGCTGATATCAATAGAGACATTACGAAATCAGGCAAAGTATAAAGTGAGTGATAGGATTAGATATTTTCAACAGGGTTGAGTTTGAATATATAATCTAAGAAAGAAACAAATATGTAGTGACCAATAGGATTGACATTTGACAGCATTAGGCAACCTGGACATGGATGTTTAGTAATCCATGCTCACTTTTCATTTAGTCTTTGCTACAATCTTAAGTGTGACCTTTGCTTTTTTTGTCCAGAATATTACTGTGATAAACGTACATGTAGATCAGGTGACATGAGTCTTTCTTCCACCATTTCTGGCAGCAACATATTCAAGACGTATAAATTAGTAATGGGGGTAAAAAGAGGTGTACCCTTTGTCTGTGCATATAGAGATACTGCATGAATAGACCATACTGTGAATAAATAATATATCTGGTTCTGACTTTAAATAATGGATTGAAATTATATCTGAAAAAATACAGGAAATCTTATATTGACATACAAGCATTCATTCCAACCAGTGAAATATCTAATGGCCACATTAAGGTTATGGTTTAACATGAAGGGTGTGTGAGTTTTGCTTCAAAAGTGATTATGGAAATCGAAAATAATGTGTTTGGAAAGAAGTCTCATGAAAAGACCAGTCAAGAAACCTGGAGGAATACATGTTTTATGAAGCAGGAAGTGATTGTGAAACAAATGCGTATAAATTTGTGAACTTGTGGATGAAATATATATTTCCTATGATTTGTAAAAACTGAAGCAATAGTAATGTTCCAGTGTTGAATGAAAATAAACGTCAGAATACACATCATGTCCCATACGAATCTACTTGATTGATGTTAATCTGGGTCAGTTACTGTACAAATATTAGGATTTGTAAGCACCATTTACTGAAGTTAGTTTTCAGAACTATGAAACAAATGTGTATTTCAGGTGGATGAATATTTCTGAGAATAATTTTGTGAAAAGTTTATTATAAATCCACATTTTTGAACATGAATGAACTTAGGGAGTGTATTTAAGATACATATATTTCATATTTTAAAAATCAGGACAGTGTATATATATATATATATATATATATATATATTCATAATATTATATATGTGTATATATATACACATATAATTATATATATGTATACACACACACACACGCACACACACACAAAACACACACACAGACATTAAAATGTAGGAATATATATGCCAATCGAAGTTCATCATAAAATATAGAGCATCCACAGATGCAAAAATATTTATTTTACTGAACAAGGATTTATGTATAATGTTGTTCTACTAGAAAACTCACCCATAGTTTGAATTTTCAGTTCAAACAGCGTTTAGAGGAGTGATCTCTTCTCACAAGGTCTATCTGCCAAGTCAATCACCTCACAAAAATGAACGTGTGATACCAGGTATTCTATATAAGCATATAAAAATACATGTGCTGAATAGGCTACAGAGAAAGGCAGAGAGGAATTTACATATTTGTTAACTTTAACAACACATGGAGAACTATTTCAATTAAAAATTGACTAGATTTACAACACCTACCATTTATCATGCAAATGGCAAGTCCAACTATACCCCATGCCTCCTCTGAACTGCTTGTATTTCTATTCTGTTTGGGTTGTTTTTCTCCATCATATTTGGATTAGTAGACAAAGTATAGTAGGGTATGAGTTATTGTCAGGGATTCAGTATTTTCAATGGAATATAGGAAAATGAATCCAACATGTATAAAATATATGCTACACAATTATCTTCCCACTCTCATCCAGAACAATGCCTTTACATTACCTTCACCCCAAGTAAGACACAATTAGAGTAGAAGAGTTTGAAAATCCGTGAATGCATATCTGGGGTGGAAACAGTACAAAGAAACAAATACGTATTTCAGGTGGATGAATATTTCTGAGAATAATCTTGTGAAAAGTTGATTATAAATCCACAACATAAATATGAATGAATTTAGGAAGTGTGTAATAAGACACATATTTCATGTTTTGAAAAATCTTGAGAGTGTATATATATATATATATATATATATATATATATACACACACAAAGAGAGAGACATTAAAAATTGCAATATATATGCCAAACGAAATTCACCATGAAATGTATATCATTCACAGATCCAAATATATTCATTTTACTGAACATGGATTTATGTATAATCTTGTTCAACTAGGAAGCTCACTCACATTTGAATTATCAGTTCAAGCAGCGTTTAGGAGGAGTGATCTCTTCTTCCAATTTGTATGTGCCACGTCAGCCACCTCACAAGAATGTACGTGTGGTACCAGGTAGGATTCTATATGTGCATATAAAAATACGTGTGCTGAATAGGCTACAGAGAAAGGGGGACAGGAATTCACTTATTTGTTAACTTTAAAAACGCATGGAGAACTATTTCAACAAATAATTGACTAGATTTATAACTGCTACACTATACCATGCAAAAGGCAACTCCAACTATAAAACATACCTCCTCTAAACTGCTTGTATTTCTATTCTGTTTGTGTTATTTTTCTCCATCATATTAGGATTAGTAGTCAGAGTCTAATAGGGTATATGTTAGTTTCAGGGATTCAGCATTTCTAATGGAAAATAGGAAATTGAATCCAATGTGTATGCAAATATGTGCTACACAAAAATCTTCCCACTTTCATCCAGAACAATGCCTTGACATTACATTCTTCTCAAGTAAGACACAATTAGAGGATAAGAGCTAGAAAATCTGTGAATATATCTGGAATGGAGAATACTCAGGAGTTTACAACTTTGGAGGTGGTAGAGAAGATTCTAAAAGTAAGGGACAGGGTAAACATTCCACAAACATGCAACTCTGCTGGCCTAAATGCTTTTTGAGAAACTGCCTCTAAGGGTGGGCACTTGAAATATTTGATGTTCTGAGGAGATTTAGTTCCTTTGTAGAGAGACCATCAAAGCTGGGTCTGCATCTATGTTACTTGGAGGACATGGTTTCTTATTATCCAATGAACATGAGGCAGCGGTGCTGAATTCTCTCTTTGTAGGTAAACTATGGACACTGGGGTCTAAGTGTCTTTCAGTGTGGACTGTGAAGCCAATTGGTCATCCTCCACTTTTCGTGGTGTTTCTCGCTGCTCCGCTGGGAGTTTGGTATTTACTTCAAGAAATACAAGGAGTTAAAATGGGACAGAGTGGTGGAGGGAGTTCTTTAAGGTGTGGTGAGTCAGGGTCTTCAGGAGAATGCACCAACCCAGGTTCTATCCCACGTAGATTGCCCCCTTGAGAATAGCAATATGATTCTGAACATTGCAGTGAATCCTCTCCATATAACAAGATGCCTTTACATATATGGGTCTGCTGGCTGCACCATGTCAGTCACAAGCCATTTGGAAGCCAATGGCTGATCCACATGGCCACAACACAGATGTTTTATCACACAATTGCATACCACTGCTCTAGGCCAACTACTCACCAGGCTCCAACTTACTGGCATATCTGTTCTACACCATTTTCATGAAACAAAGTCAATCAAGGCAGTGTCTGGTATACTCAGGATCAGAAACAGGACATCCAAAGTTTTTTCAGTGCCAGCTGAACATGAAAATATCAAAAATTTCATGGTAATTTTCTAGCCATTTTTCACGGATGAAGTTTGCGGCTCTGAGGGCTTCAATTAATTCAGGAACCATTAAATGGTGAAGAAGCTAATTTCAATGAAAGCACTGGAGCACTCTCACAGGCATGGTTTCCCTAAGGGTGGCCAAAATGTCACATGAAGCCAGGCCCATTGAGATCTACAATGTGAGGTCCATGTGTGTTTTAAACTCAAATATGGCTGCCAAGTCTTTAAGAAAAATTGTATGTAATATCCGGGCTGAAATTCCCAGTGTTCTGTGGAAATCCAACCTGGGCCTAGATCTCAGGTTCCAAGGGCGACTCTCATGTGTGGCCTCCTAAAATCCCAACACAATTCATGGCAATACTTCTCTGAGGTCAGTTAAAGAACTCAGTCTCTAAGGGGAATCACACCAGAGTTCAAGCCCAGTGGAACAGTCATCTCTTCCAACCGCCACACAAATGACCACAATTAAAACCAAAACACTCCCACATGGTCCTCATCTTCTTCCATATAGACACTCCTTATAACGTCTGGCTGGAGTTTTCAATGAGGTCCACAGCCCAAGTCAGTGTCCAAATTAAGGTCCTGTTCCCCTCATTTGTCTAACATCAAGGTGGCCTGGACACACTTCCTGTAAACCAGGAGTGATCAAATAGGCCTGCCATTAATACTGCTTGGCTTTTTCAATTTGAGGCCTTCTGACTCTGTGGTTTAGATTCTTTATGTGAATTTGAGTCATGAGAAAACCCAAGCCCCTCTGCAGAGATTTGAAGAACTCATTTGGCCCAAAGGATTCCTATTCTCCCTTGATGGAATTCAGGATCCTAACAGAGGAAGGTAAAAGAATTCATTCACAATGAGTGAATATTTGCCATTTTGGTTTTGGATGGACACATGGGATCTTTCTTTTAATCCATCAGGTGCTAAGAATCTAAGCCACTGCCTCACACAGGGCCAAGAGGCTGATTCAGACACATCCTTTTCCAAAGCAATTTAGCAAAGAACCACAGGTGATGCCCATTCATTTCCATTTGAAAACTCTTTTCTTCAGGGTTCACAAAGGTGTGGCCTGAGGCAAAGACCTTCCTGACACTCAGAGCAACAGAAAAATAGGTAAGCAAAAGGCCCAAAGCAGGGTTTCTCTACTGAGACTTTCTTTGTCACACTGATATCTGAGTTTTCTGAGATGCTTGCTATTCCCTTCAGCTATCCATTATATGGCAATGTCACAGAGCTTGGAGGTGGTACATATCTTGGACAGAAAACCATGAGCCAGCTCTGAAGAGTGGCCAGAATTCAGGAAGAAAACAGGAACTCCGGAAGATAGTAGGTGTTGCTTGTCCCTAAAGCAACCTGCAGTCCACTCATAAATTGGGCAGGATGAATGTTGGCAAGCTTTCTACTAGACAGGACACATCCATTGATGCATTATCTTTTATAATGTCTACATCCACGGACACAGTGGGATACACAGGCATACAAACAATCGCCTTGTCAAATGACTTACTATAAACAGTCCACTCCAAAACAAACAAACCGCCTTTCTTACCTATTCTCAGAACATGAGACTAAACCACAAAATCACAACCACACCCACAACGACACCTCCTTTATTCAAGTAGGTCTGTGACTAATTGGAATGTACTCTGACTGATGGGCCATACTATGTTTCCTTGAAATGGCCTGTCCTTCTCAGATCTGATCTCCTTGGCCAACACTGTGAAGTTTTCAGGAGCCAGTGGTGAGCCACTACCTGCTTTCTCAGGAAATTTCCCTTTTCAGAGCTCTCCTGGCATTTGGCAATCCTCATATCAGTAGGTACCAAGGAAGACTTACTCTGTCCTTGGTTATTCCAAACAACTGAGCCCACTGGGAAAGAAACTGGGACTGACTCTGGGTGCCTGGCTTCCTGGATCCCAAGTTCAGAGAGATCCGTCATCAAGGAAGAGAGGTAGGTCACTTCATTCAGGAACTGAATGAGGTTACTTCCGTGGCAACCACTTTGTCCTAACAATTGCTTTCAAGGGTCCCATGAGATGGAGGCTGCCCCTACTTCCTGTGACACTTTCACAAGTTAGATTGGTATATCAACCATTGGCACCTGGGAACAGCTCTCCACACAGGCCTGGTTTGGTCCATCTTCTCTACATTAAGAAGAGAGAAGCTGATTCAGACACAACCCTTCATCCTGACCAGGTTGTTTGCCATGGAGGATGACTTTTGGTCTCTTAGGTCCTCCATAGCTGCTTACAACTTCTCCAGGAATCATTTCTGCATGGACCTTTGAGTTTCTCAGCATGTGGAAGATCCCCTCTATTCCTGTATTGTAAGACCAACTCTATCCCTGCTCTTCTGTAAAGTTAAATTGACTGAACAGTGTATGGTTAGGTTAACTAACAGGTTCGATTTGGATTAGGAATCTTTCTGCGCGATGAATAATGGTATTGGGAAACTGCGATATTTACAAGAATATATAGGTGAAATATAAGTATGAAAACAGAAATCTAGCTAAGATATGAAGCCCAAAAGGGCATTGGGCCCTTGATTGGGATACGTAGCTTTGAATTATGTTCTGCACTGATGTGTCAGGTAAATCGATAAACTATGGCTTAGGTCCTTGTACCATGGATGATTAAATAGAAGAGAACTTCCAGTCAAAAGGGATAGTCGGTAGGATTCGGAAGATTCTCAGTAGGTTTAGAAAGAAGAGTGAGTATAGGATTTGGACCAAATGTTGTTTAGCAATAGGGTTTCCGGTAGACAGTGAATGTTAATGTCAGCACAAGTGAAGAGACTGTCACAATGATGAACTGGGGAAAATAGTTAGGAAAGCTGATATCAATAGAGACATTACGAAATCAGGCAAAGTATAAAGTGAGTGATAGGATTAGATATTTTCAACAGGGTTGAGTTTGAATATATAATCTAAGAAAGAAACAAATATGTAGTGACCAATAGGATTGACATTTGACAGCATTAGGCAACCTGGACATGGATGTTTAGTAATCCATGCTCACTTTTCATTTAGTCTTTGCTACAATCTTAAGTGTGACCTTTGCTTTTTTTGTTCAGAATATTACTGTGATAAAATGTACATTTAGATCAGGTGACATGACTATTTCTTCCACCATTTCTGGCAGCAACATATTCAAGACGTATAAATTAGTAATGGGGGTAAAAAGAGGTGTACCCTTTGTCTGTGCATATAGAGATACTGCATGAATAGACCATACTGTGAATAAATAATATATCTGGTTCTGACTTTAAATAATGGATTGAAATTATATCTGAAAAAATACAGGAAATCTTATATTGACATACAAGCATTCATTCCAACCAGTGAAATATCTAATGGCCACATTAAGTTTATGGTTTAACATGAAGGGTGTGTGAGTTTTGCTTCAAAAGTGATTATGGAAATCGAAAATAATGTGTTTGGAAAGAAGTCTCATGAAGAGACCAGTCAAGAAACCTGGAGGAATACATGTTTTATGAAGCAGGAAGTGATTGTGAAACAAATGCGTATAAATTTGTGAACTTGTGGATGAAATATATATTTCCTATGATTTGTAAAAACTGAAGCAATAGTAATGTTCCAGTGTTGAATGAAAATAAACGTCAGAATACACATCATGTCCCATACGAATCTACTTGATTGATGTTAATCTGGGTCAGTTACTGTACAAATATTAGGATTTGTAAGCACCATTTACTGAAGTTAGTTTTCAGAACTATGAAACAAATGTGTATTTCAGGTGGATGAATATTTCTGAGAATAATTTTGTGAAAAGTTTATTATAAATCCACATTTTTGAACATGAATGAACTTAGGGAGTGTATTTAAGATACATATATTTCATATTTTAAAAATCAGGACAGTGTATATATATATATATATATATATATATATATATATATATATATATATATATATATATATTCATAATATTATATATGTGTATATATATACACATATAATTATATATATGTATATACACACACACACACACACACACACACAAAACACACACACAGACATTAAAATGTAGGAATATATATGCCAATCGAAGTTCATCATAAAATATAGAGCATCCACAGATGCAAAAATATTTATTTTACTGAACAAGGATTTATGTATAATGTTGTTCTACTAGAAAACTCACCCATAGTTTGAATTTTCAGTTCCAACAGCGTTTAGAGGAGTGATCTCTTCTCACAAGTTCTATCTGCCAAGTCAATCACCTCACAAAAATGAACGTGTGATACCAGGTATTCTATATAAGCATATAAAAATACATGTGCTGAATAGGCTACAGAGAAAGGCAGAGAGGAATTTACATATTTGTTAACTTTAACAACACATGGAGAACTATTTCAATTAAAAATTGACTAGATTTACAACACCTACCATTTATCATGCAAATGGCAAGTCCAACTATACCCCATGCCTCCTCTGAACTGCTTGTATTTCTATTCTGTTTGGGTTGTTTTTCTCCATCATATTTGGATTAGTAGACAAAGTATAGTAGGGTATGGGTTATTGTCAGGGATTCAGTATTTTCAATGGAATATAGGAAAATGAATCCAACATGTATAAAATATATGCTACACAATTATCTTCCCACTCTCATCCAGAACAATGCCTTTACATTACCTTCACCCCAAGTAAGACACAATTAGAGTAGAAGAGTTTGAAAATCCGTGAATGCATATCTGGGGTGGAAACAGTACAAAGAAACAAATACGTATTTCAGGTGGATGAATATTTCTGAGAATAATCTTGTGAAAAGTTGATTATAAATCCACAACATAAATATGAATGAATTTAGGAAGTGTGTAATAAGACACATATTTCATGTTTTGAAAAATCTTGAGAGTGTATATATATATATATATATATATATATATATATATATATATATATATATATTTATATACACACAAAGAGAGAGACATTAAAAATTGCAATATATATGCCAAACGAAATTCACCATGAAATGTATATCATTCACAGATCCAAATATATTCATTTTACTGAACATGGATTTATGTATAATCTTGTTCAACTAGGAAGCTCACTCACATTTGAATTATCAGTTCAAGCAGCGTTTAGGAGGAGTGATCTCTTCTTCCAATTTGTATGTGCCACGTCAGCCACCTCACAAGAATGTACGTGTGGTACCAGGTAGGATTCTATATGTGCATATAAAAATACGTGTGCTGAATAGGCTACAGAGAAAGGGGGACAGGAATTCACTTATTTGTTAACTTTAAAAACGCATGGAGAACTATTTCAACAAATAATTGACTAGATTTATAACTGCTACACTATACCATGCAAAAGCAACTCCAACTATAAAACATACCTCCTCTAAACTGCTTGTATTTCTATTCTGTTTGTGTTATTTTTCTCCATCATATTAGGATTAGTAGTCAGAGTCTAATAGGGTATATGTTAGTTTCAGGGATTCAGCATTTCTAATGGAAAATAGGAAATTGAATCCAATGTGTATGCAAATATGTGCTACACAAAAATCTTCCCACTTTCATCCAGAACAATGCCTTGACATTACATTCTTCTCAAGTAAGACACAATTAGAGGATAAGAGCTAGAAAATCTGTGAATATATCTGGAATGGAGAATACTCAGGAGTTTACAACTTTGGAGGTGGTAGAGAAGATTCTAAAAGTAAGGGACAGGGTAAACATTCCACAAACATGCAACTCTGCTGGCCTAAATGCTTTTTGAGAAACTGCCTCTAAGGGTGGGCACTTGAAATATTTGATGTTCTGAGGAGATTTAGTTCCTTTGTAGAGAGACCATCAAAGCTGGGTCTGCATCTATGTTACTTGGAGGACATGGTTTCTTATTATCCAATGAACATGAGGCAGCGGTGCTGAATTCTCTCTTTGTAGGTAAACTATGGACACTGGGGTCTAAGTGTCTTTCAGTGTGGACTGTGAAGCCAATTGGTCATCCTCCACTTTTCGTGGTGTTTCTCGCTGCTCCGCTGGGAGTTTGGTATTTACTTCAAGAAATACAAGGAGTTAAAATGGGACAGAGTGGTGGAGGGAGTTCTTTAAGGTGTGGTGAGTCAGGGTCTTCAGGAGAATGCACCAACCCAGGTTCTATCCCACGTAGATTGCCCCCTTGAGAATAGCAATATGATTCTGAACATTGCAGTGAATCCTCTCCATATAACAAGATGCCTTTACATATATGGGTCTGCTGGCTGCACCATGTCAGTCACAAGCCATTTGGAAGCCAATGGCTGATCCACATGGCCACAACACAGATGTTTTATCACACAATTGCATACCACTGCTCTAGGCCAACTACTCACCAGGCTCCAACTTACTGGCATATCTGTTCTACACCATTTTCATGAAACAAAGTCAATCAAGGCAGTGTCTGGTATACTCAGGATCAGAAACAGGACATCCAAAGTTTTTTCAGTGCCAGCTGAACATGAAAATATCAAAAATTTCATGGTAATTTTCTAGCCATTTTTCACGGATGAAGTTTGCGGCTCTGAGGGCTTCAATTAATTCAGGAACCATTAAATGGTGAAGAAGCTAATTTCAATGAAAGCACTGGAGCACTCTCACAGGCATGGTTTCCCTAAGGGTGGCCAAAATGTCACATGAAGCCAGGCCCATTGAGATCTACAATGTGAGGTCCATGTGTGTTTTAAACTCAAATATGGCTGCCAAGTCTTTAAGAAAAATTGTATGTAATATCCGGGCTGAAATTCCCAGTGTTCTGTGGAAATCCAACCTGGGCCTAGATCTCAGGTTCCAAGGGCGACTCTCATGTGTGGCCTCCTAAAATCCCAACACAATTCATGGCAATACTTCTCTGAGGTCAGTTAAAGAACTCAGTCTCTAAGGGGAATCACACCAGAGTTCAAGCCCAGTGGAACAGTCATCTCTTCCAACCGCCACACAAATGACCACAATTAAAACCAAAACACTCCCACATGGTCCTCATCTTCTTCCATATAGACACTCCTTATAACGTCTGGCTGGAGTTTTCAATGAGGTCCACAGCCCAAGTCAGTGTCCAAATTAAGGTCCTGTTCCCCTCATTTGTCTAACATCAAGGTGGCCTGGACACACTTCCTGTAAACCAGGAGTGATCAAATAGGCCTGCCATTAATACTGCTCGGCTTTTTCAATTTGAGGCCTTCTGACTCTGTGGTTTAGATTCTTTATGTGAATTTGAGTCATGAGAAAACCCAAGCCCCTCTGCAGAGATTTGAAGAACTCATTTGGCCCAAAGGATTCCTATTCTCCCTTGATGGAATTCAGGATCCTAACAGAGGAAGGTAAAAGAATTCATTCACAATGAGTGAATATTTGCCATTTTGGTTTTGGATGCACACATGGGACCTTTGTTTTGATCCATCAGGTGCTGAGAATCTAAGCCACAGCCTCATACAGGGCCAAGAGCCTGATTCAGACACATCTTTTTTCAAAGCAATTAAGCAAAGAGCCACAGGTGATGCCCTTCATTTCCTTTTGAAAAAATGTTTTCCTCAGGCTTCCCAAAGGGGTGGCCAGAGGCAAAGACATCCTGAGATTCAGGGCAACAGAACAATAGGTTAGCAAAAGAGCCAAAGCAGGGTTTCTCCACTGAGACTTTTCTGGTCACACTGATATCTGAGTTTTCTGAGATGTTGGCCATTCCCTTCAGATATCCAGTACATGGCCATGTGACAGAGATTGGAGGTGGTACATATCTTGGACACAAACCCTAGAGCCTATTCTGAAGAGTTGTCAGAATTCAGAAAGAAAACTGGGACTTAAAAAGGTAGTAGGTGTTGCCTATCGATATGGAAACCACGCTCCATTCATTAAATGGGCAGGATGAATACTGGGAAGCTTTCTACTAAAGAGGACACATGCATTGATGCATTCTCTTTTATAATGTATACAACCACGGACACAGTGGGATACACAGAAATAGAAACACTCACCATGTAAAACGACTTATTTGAAACAGTTCACTCCAAACCAAAGAAACCTCCTTTTCTACCTATTCTCAGAACAGAGACAAAACCACACACCCACACTCAAAAAGACACCTCCTTCCCCAAAGTAGGGCTGTGATTATCCGGAGTGTCCTCTGACAGGTTTGCCATGCTATGTTCCCCGTTAATTGTCTGTCCTGTCTCAGATCTGGTCTCCTTGTCCAACTCTGTGAAGCAGTCAGGAGCCAGGGGTGAGCCACTACATACTTAGTCAGGAAAGGCCCGTGTTCAGATCTTTCCTGGCATTTGGCCATCCTCACATCAGTCAGTACCAAGAAGAGTGACTCTGTCCTTGGTGATTCCAAACAAATGAGACCACTTGGACTGGGACTGGGACTGACTCTGGTGCTTGGTTTCCTCGGTCCCAAGTTCAGAAAGTTCCATCAACAAGGAAGTGAGGTAGGTCACTTCCTTCAAGAACTGAATGAGGTCACTGCCTTGGCAACCACTTTGTCCTAACAGTTGCTTCGAAGGGTCCCATGAGATGGAGGCTGCCCCTACTTCCTTTGACACTTTCACAACTTAGAATGGTATATCAACCTTAGGCACCTGGGAACAGCTCTCCACACAAGCCTGGTTTGGTCCATCTTCTCTACATTAAGAAGAGAGAGGCTGATTCAGACACAACCCTTCATCCTGACCAGGATGTTTGCCATGGAAAATGACTTTTTGTCTCTCAGGTCCTTCATTGCTGCCTACATCTTCTCCAGGGATCATTTCTGCATGGACCTTTGAGATTCTTAACAGGTGGAGCATCCCCTACATTCCTGTATTGTAAGAACAATCTGTCTCTGCTCTTCTGTAAAGTTAGATTGAGTGAACAGTGTATGGTTAGGGTTAATTTCATGTTCGATTTGGGTTAGGAATCATTCTGCTGGATGAATAATGGTATTGGGAACCTGTGATATTTATAAGAATATCGAGGTTAAATATATGTATGAAAACAGAAATTAAAGTAAGATTTGAATCCCAGAAGGGCTTTGGGCAGTTGATTGGGATATTTAGCTTTGAATTGTGCACATATGTCTCAAATAAATGGATATACAATGGCAGAGGAACTTGAACCTTGGATGATTGAATGCTGAAGAGAACATCCAGTCAAAAGGGATTGTCGGTAGGATTAAGAAGATAGTCGTTATGTTTAGCAAGTAGAGTTAGTATAGGATATGTAACAAAAGTTCTTTAGCAATTTTTTTTCGGGCAGTGAGTGAATATATATGTCAGCACATATGAAGAAATCAGACACAATGATGAAATGGGGAAAATTTGTAGAAAAGCAGATATCAATAGAGACATTAGGAAATCAGGCAAAGTATAAAGTGAGTGATAGGTTAAGACATTTTCAACAGGGTTGAGATTGAATATCTAATCTTAGGAAGAAACAAATATGTAGGTCACCAATAGGATTGACATTTGAGAGCATTAGGCAACATGGACATGGATGTTGTTAGTAATCCATGTTCACTTTCCATTTAGACTTTGGTACAATCCTAAGTGGGACCTTTGCATTTTGTTTCCAGAATATTACTGTGATAAAATGTGTATGTAGATCAGATGACATGATTATTTCTTCCACCATTTCTAGGAGCAGTATTTTGAAGACGTATAAATTAGCATTGGGGGTAAAAAGAGGTGTACCCTGTTTCTATGAATATACAGATAATGCATGAATAGACCTTAATTTCAATAAATAATATAACTTGTTCCACTTTAAGTAATGGATTGAATTGATATCTGAAAATATATAAGAAATCTTATATTGATATGCAATCTTTCATGACAACCAGTTATACACCTAATGTTAATATTAGGTTACGGTTTATCATGAAGTTTGTGTGAGTTTTGCTTCAAAAGTGATTATGGAAGTCGAAAATAATGTGTTTGGAAAGAAGTCTCATGAAAAGGCCAGCCAAGGAACACCGAGGAATTCATGAGTTCTGAAGAAGGAAGTGATTGAAATTGAAAAAAATAACGATAAATTTGCTTACTTGTGGATGAAATGTTATAATATGATGTGAATAAACTGAAGAAATAGTAATGTACCAGTGTTGAATAAAAATGAACATCAAAATACACATCATGTCCCACAGGAATCTACTCGCATTGATGTTAAACTGTGTCAGTTACTGTAGAAATATTAGGATTTCTTTGCACCATTCACCAAAGTTAGTTTTCTTTTTTTTTTAAATTTTTATTTATGCTTGTTCAAAACATTACATAGTTCTTGATATATCATATTCCACACTGTGATTCAAGTAGGTAATGAACTCCCATTTTTACCCCGTAAACAGATTGCAGAATCACATCAGTTACACATCCATTGATTTACATATTGCCATACTAGTGTCTGTCGTATTCTGCTGCCTTTCCTAACCTCTACTATCCCCCTCCCCTTACCTCCCCTCCCCTCTTCTCTCTCTACCTCTTTACTGTAATTCATTTCTCCCCCTTGTATAATTTTTTCCTTTCCCTCACCTCCTCTTTTATGTAATTTATATAACCCTGAGGGTCTCCTTTTATTTCCATGCAATTTCCCTTCTCTCTCCCTTTCCCTTCCTCCTCTCTTCCCTGTTTAATGTTAATTTTCTTCTCATTCTATTCGTCCCTACTCTGTTCTTAGTTACTCTCTTTATATCAATAAAGACATTTGGCATTTGGTTTTACGGATTGGCTAGCTTCACTTAGCATAATCTGCTCTAATGCCATCCATTTCTCTGCAAATTATATCATTTTGTCATTTTTTAATGCAGAGTAATACTCCATTGTGTATAAATGCCTCATTTTTTATCCATTCATCTATGGAAGTGCATCTAGGTTGGTTCCACAGTCTTGCTATTGTAAATTGTGCTGCTATGAACATCAATGTAGCAGTGTCCCTGTAGCATTTTTTTTTAGGTCTTTAGGGAATAGACTGAGAAGGGGAATACCTGGGTCAAATGGTGGTTCCATTCCCAGTTCTACAAGAAATCTCCATACTGCTTTCCAATTTGGCTGCACCAATTTGCAGTCCCACCAGCAATGTACAAGTTTACCCTTTTCTCCACATCCTCACCAGCACTTGTTGTTGTTTGAGTTCATAATAAATATCTGGAATGGAAAATGCTCAGGAGTTCACAACCTTGAAGGTGGTAGAGGAGTTTCCAAAAGTAAGGGACAGGGTAAATACCACAAACATGGAGCTGTGTCGGCCTTAAGACTTCTTGAGAAAATGCCTCTGAGGTTGGGCACTTGAAATATACGTTGTTGTCAGGAGCTTTAGCTTCCTTTGTAGTGAGACCATCAAAGCTGAGTCTGCATCTATGTGACCTGAAGAACATGGTTTTTTATTTTCCTATAAACATGAGGCAGCAGTGCTGAATTCTCTCTTTGTAGGCAAACTGGGGCTACTGGGGGCTAAGTGTCTCCCCGTGTGGACTGTGAAGCCATTTGATCATCCTTCACATTTCGTCATGTTATTTGATGCTGCACTGAAAGTTTGGTATTTACTTTACGAAATAAAGGAGTTTAACTGCGATACAGTGCTGCAGTGAGTTCTGTCACGTGTTGTGGTCAGGATCGGCAGGAGAATGTACCAAGCAGGCTTCTATCACACATAGTTGCCCCCTTGACCATAGCAATATGATTCTGAACATTGCCCTGAAACCTCTCCATTCAACAAGATGCCTTTACATCCAAAGTTCTGCTAGCTGCACATGTCAGTCACAAACCATTTCTAAGCCAATGGCAGATCCACGTGGCCCCACCACAGATGTTTTTTCACACACCTACACTCTACTGCTCTTGGCCCACTACTCAGCAGGCTCCAACTTACTGGCATCTCTTTTCTACACCATTATTATGAAACTCAGTCAAACCAGACACTGTCTTGTATACTCATGATAAGCACCAGGACATCAATTGGTTTTCCAGTGCCAGCTGGTCATGGAAATTTCAAAAATTTCATGGTATTTTCTAGCCATTTTTCAAGGATGAAGTTGGAGGTACTGTGGGTTTCAATTCATTCAGGAACCATTAAATGTTGAGGAAGCTCATTTCAATGGAAGCTCTAGAGAACTCTCACAGGCAAGTCTTCCGAAAAAGTGGCCCAATGTCACATAAAGCCAGCCACATTGAGGTCTACAATGTGAGGTCCATGTGTGTTTTGACTCTCAACTATTGCTTCCAAGTCTTTCAGAATATAATCAAGTGATATCCTCGGTGAGATTCCCAGTGCTCTGTGGAAAGCCACCCTGGGCCTAGATCTCAGTTTCCAAGGGTGACTCTCATGTGTGGCCTCCGAAAATCCCAACACAATTCATGGCAATACTTCTCTAAGGTCAGTTCCAGAACTCAGTCTCCAAGGGGAATCCCACAAGAGTTGAAACCCAGGTGGACACAGTCATCTTTTCCAACTGCCATACAAATGACCACAATTGAAACCAAAACACTCCCACATGTCCCTCATGTTTTTCCATATAGACACTCATCATAACCTCTCGCTGGAGGTTTCCATGAGGGGCGCAGACCAAGACACTGTCCAAAATAAGCTCCCTTGCCCCTAATTTGCCGAAAGTCAGGGTGGCCTACACACCCTTACTGTGAACCAGAACTGATCAAATAGGGATGTAGTTAATACTGTTCTGCTTTTCCAATTTGAGGCTTACTGACTGTCAGGTATAGATTCTTTATGTGATTTGGAGTCATCAGAAAACCCAAGCACTTCTGCAGGGGTTCAAAGAACTCATTTGAACTAAAGGATCCTGATTCTTACTTGATGAAGGTCAGGAATCTAATAGAGGAAGGCAAGAGACTCATTTGCCATTTCTGTTTTGAATGCACACATGGAATCTATCTTTAGATGCATCAGGTGCTGAGAATCTAAGCCACAACCTCACACAGAACCAAGAGGCTGATTCAGACACATCCTTTTACAAAGCAATTAAGCAAAGAGCAACAGGTGATGCCCATTCATTTTCATTTGAAAACTGTTTTCTTCAGGCTTCACAAAGGGGTGGCCAGAGGCAAAGACCTTCCTGACATTTAGGGCAACAGAAAAACAGGTAAGCAAAAGACCCAAAGCAGGGTTTCTCCACTGAGACTTTCCTGGTCACACTGATATCTGAGTTTTCTGAGATGCTCCCCATTCACTTCAGCTATCAAGTACATGGTCATGTCACAGAGCTTGGAGGTTGTATATATCTTGGACACAAAACCATGAGCCTATTCTGGAGAGTGGCCAGAATTCAGGAAGAAAACAGGATCTTAGCAAGATAGTAGGTTTTGCCCATCCAGAAGGCAAGCCGCGGTCCATTCATCAATTGGGCAGGATGAATGCCAGGAAGCTTTCTACTAGACAGGACACATCCATTAATTCATTCTCTTTTCTAATGTCTACAACCACAGACACAGTGGGATACACAGACATAGAAACACTCACATGTCAAACGACTTACTAGAAATAGTGCAATCCAAACCAAACAAACCGCATTTTCTACCTATTCTCAGAACATGTGACAAAACCACAAAACCACAACCACTCCCACAAAGGCACCTCCTTCCCCCAAGTAGGTCTGTGACTATCCAGAGGGTCCTCTGACTGGTGGGCCATACAATGTTCTCCCGAAATGTCCTGTCCTGACTCAGATCTGGTCTCCTTGGCCAACTCTGTGAAGTTGTCAGGAGCCAGCGGTGAGCCACTACCTGCTTTCTCAGAAAAGGTCCCTCTTCAGAGCTCTCCTGGCCTTTGGCCATCCTCACATAGGTAGGTACCAAGAAAGACTGACCCTGTCCTTGGTAAAACCGAACAAGTGAGCCCACTGGGACTGGGACTGGGACTGGCTCTGGGTGCCTGTCTTCATGGATCCCAAGTTCAGAGAATTCCTTCACCAAGGAAGTGACGTAGGTCACTTCCTTCAGGAACTGAATCAGGTTACTGCCTTGGCAACCAATTTGTCCTAACAGTTGCTTCCAAGAGTCCAATGAGTTGGAGGCTGCCCCTACTTCCAGTGAAACTTTCACAATTTTGCATGGTATATCAACCATAGGCACCCAAAAAAAGCTCTCCAGATAGGCCTGGTTTGGTCCATCTTCTATACATTAAGAAAAGAAATGTTGATTCAGACACATCCCTTCATGCTAACCAGGTTGTTTGTCATGGAAGATGACTTTTGCTCTCTGACGTCATTCATAGCTGCCTACATTTAATCCTGGGATCATTTCTTTAATGACCTTGGAGGTTCTCAGCAAGTGGAAGATCCCCTAATTTCTGTATTGAAAGACCAACTCTGTCCCTGCTCTTCAGTAAAGTTAGATTGAGAGAACAGTGTGTGGTCAGGGTTAATAACATGTTCCATTTGGGTTAGGAATCATTCTGCGGGATGAATTATGGTATTGGGAACGTGCAATATTTATAAGAATATAAGTGAATTATAAGTATGAAAACAGACATCTAGGTAATATTTGAAGCCCAGAATTGCATTGGACCCTTAGCTGGGATTCTTAGCTTTGAATTATATTCTGCACAGATGTCTCAGATAAATCGATATACAATGGCATAATTACTTGTACCTTGGTTTATTGAATGTTGAAGAGAACATCCAGTCAAAAAGGGATAATTTGTAGGATTAGTAAGATAGTTGGTAGGTTTTGAAAGAAGAGTGAGTATAGGATTTGGATAAAAAGATCTTTAGCTGTAGGGTTTCGGATAGAGTGAATGTAATTGTCAGCACATGTGGAGAGTCTGTCAAATGGATGAACTGGGGAAAAAAGTAGGAATGCAGATATCAATTGACATTAGGATATCAGGCAAAGTATAAAGTGAGTGATAGAATTATACATTTTCAACAGGCTTGAGTTTGAATATATAATCTTAGGAAGAAACAAACATGTAGTCACCAATAGGATGAACTTTTGAGAGCATTAGGCAACATGGACATGGATGTTTTCCGTAATCCATGCTCACTTTTCATTTAGGCTTTGGTACAAACATAAGTTTGACCTCTTCTTTCTGTGTGCAGAATACTACTGTGGTAAAATGTATATGTAGATCAGGTGACATGAGTATTTCTTCCACCATTTCTGGGAGCAATATTTTGAAGACGTATAAATTATTTTTGGAGGTAAAAATGGTGTACACTGTGTCTATAATTATAGAAATAATGCATGAATAGACCATACTGTAAATAAATATTATAACTGGTTCTAACTTTAAATAATGGATTGAATTGATATCTGAAAATATACAGAAAATCTTACATTGATATACAATCCTTCATTCCAACCAGTAATATATCTAATGGTTATATCAGCATTATGGTTTTTCATGAAGAATGTGTGAGTTTTGATTCAAAAGTGATTATGGAAATCGGAAATACTGTGTTTGGAAAGAAGTCTCATGAAAAGACCAGTCAAGAAACCTGGAGGAATACATGTGTTTTGAAGCAGAAAGTGATTGAAAGTGAAACAAATGCCTATATATTTGTGAACTTGTGGATCAAATATATATCCTATGATGTGCATAAACTGAAGGAATAGTAATGTACCACTGTTACATAAAAATGAACGTCAAAATACACATCATGTCCTCTCCCACAGGAATCTACTTGCATTGATGTTAAACTGGGTCAGTTATTGTAGAAATATTAGGATAATGCCGCAGTCTTGCTGGGCACAATCAGGAGCCACTTGCCAAAAGAAACGAACTTTATTTTTTGAACCACACACGCCAAACAAAACAGCCTCTCAGGAAAAACCTTCAGAGCCCCAACTGCCACCACTGGCTTCCCAAAACCTCTCCCTCCCACATGAGCCTCTCTCCGCCTCCCACAATCCTCCTGCTCTTGAGGCCGATTGGCTGGGTCATGTGGGCAAAGTCAAAAAAAGTCCCCCAATGAGCAGTTTTGTGGTCTGAAAGGGCAGGGAAACAGCCCATTGAGCATCACCGCAGAGGAGCCAATCAGCTAGTTGTTGCTGGGGCCGCTGTGAGCCAATCATCAGCCGGCAGCTGAAAGTTTGCTGGCAGCAGGAATTTTGCTGGGGCCCCTTCGGCTGTGGCTCTCAACATCTTCCCCTCTCTGTTTAAACAACACCCATGTGGCTTAGGGACCGTGCCTGCCTTAGGTTGTCCAATAGTACATATGGTCTTTACCCTTTAAGTTGGTACCATTGCAATTGGATCTTACCCGTCACTGACTACCCGTCCAGTATAGAGCCACACCTGTGGAGAGGTCTTTGTACCAGCGGGGGTGGGTGAGGTTCTTTGCCTCACCTCTGTTGGCCCCCCCAAATTTTAGCTGGACAATCATGACACGCAGAAGGGAGGAAGATACACCAAGCCAATTGACGGCTCCTTTTGGAAAAATTGTACCACCGATGACATCATCAGCAAATATACCCCAACACTACGACAAGTCGCTGCACCAACAGATAGTTCACAATACATTTAGGTGAGTTCACATGTGTCCAGGCAAGTTCTGCAAGCAGTACAGGGATGGCTATTGCAGAAGCTGTAGACTGGAATTATCTTTGATTTCACCTGCACTGGGATGAAGATAGGAACTCTGGCAATAATGTCTAAAGAAAAAAATTATGTAACATTCCAGAAGGCACTAAAACCAAAAAAAAAAAAAAAACATATGTAACATTCCAGAAGGCACATCAAAAACCAAAATGGCCCAAAAAGCATTCATTGAGGATGAAGTCTCTCACCTTCCTCTGTAAGGTTCCTGACCTCCATAAAATGAGAATAGGGATTTATTGGGTCAAATGAGTTCTTCAAAACCCTGCAGAGGGTAGCCAATGGGTTATTGGGTTTTTTCATTACTCCAATTCACATCAAGAATCTATACTCCACAGACAGTAGGCCTCAAATTAGAGAAGCAGAGCAGTACTAAAGTCAGGGTTATTTGATCACTCCTGGTTCACAGAATGGGTCTCCAGGACACCTTGACTTTAGGCAAATGAGAGGAAAGGGAGATTATTTTGGACACTGTCTTGGGCTGTGCCCCTCAAGGAAACATCAAGCCAGAGGTTATGATGAGCGTCTATATGGAAGAAGATGAGGGCCATTTGGGAGTTTTTTGGTTTTCCTTGTGGTCATTTATGTGGCAGTCGGAAGAGATGACTGGGTCCACCAGGGCTTGAACTCTGGTGTGATTCCCCTTAGAGACTGAGATCTGGAACTTACCTCAGAGAAGTATTGCCATGATTTGTGTTGGGATTTTAGGCAGCCACCCATGAGAGTCGCCCGTTGAAACTGAGATCTAGGCCCGGGGTGGCTTTCCACAGAGCACTGGGAATCTCAGACAGAATATCATATGATATTATTTTGAAATACTTGCCAGACATAGTTGAGAGTCAAAACACACATGGACCTCACATTGTAGACCTCAATTGGCCTGGCTTCATGTGACTATTTGGCCACTCTTTGGAAAGCCTTGCCTGTGAGAGTTCTCCAGAACTTTCCTTGAAATGAGCTTCCTCAACATTGAATAATTCCTGAAAGAATTGAAACAAATAATGCCTCCAACTTCATCCTTGTAAAATGGCTAGATAAATACCATGAAATTTTTGAAATTCGCATGATGAGGTGGCACTGGAGAACCTTTGATGTTCTGTTGCTCATCATTAGTGTACCAGACAGTGCCTTGATTGATTGGGTATAATGAAAGTGGTGTAGAACAGAGATGCCGGTTAGATGGAGACTGCGGAGTATTTGGCCCAGAGCTGTGGTGTGCAGGTGTGTGATAAAATATTTATGGTGGTGCCATGTGGATCTGCCATTGATTTCCAAATGACTTTTAGCTGACATGGTGCACCCAGCAGACCCTTATATGCAAAGGCATCTTGTTATATGGAGAGGTTTCAGGGCAATGTTCAGAATCAGGTTGCTATGGTCAAGGGGGCAAGCTATGTGGGATAGAAGCCAGATTGGTGCGTTCTCCTGGAGACTCTGACCCACCACATGTCACAGAACTCCCTCCAACACTGTGTCCCAGTTGAACTCCTTGTATTTCTTGAAGCAAATACCAAACTCCCAGTTCAGCACCAAGAAACACCATGAAAATTGAAGGATGACTAAATGGCTTCATCGTCCACACAGTTTGACACTTTGTCCCAGTGGCCTCTGTTTACCTACAAAGAGAAAAATCAGCACTGCTGCCTCAGGTTCATTGGAAAATAAGAAACTATGTTCTCCAGGTCACATAGATTCAGACCCAGCTTTGATGGTTTCACTACAAATGAAGACAAAGCTACTGACAACAACATATATTTCAAGTGCCACACCTCAGAGGCAGTTTCTCCAGAAGTCTTTTTTCCAGCAGACCTCCATGGTTGTGGAGTGTTTACCCAGTTCCTTACTTCTGGAAACTCCTCTACCTGCTCCCAGGTTGAGAACTCCTGAGAATTTTCCATTCCAGATATGTATTCACAGATTTTCTTACTCTTCTCCTCTAATTGTGTCTCACTTGGGGCAAAGGTAATGTCAAGGCATTGTTCTAGGTGAGAGTGGGAAGATTATTGTGTAGCACATATTTGCATACCCATTGGATACATTATCCTATTTTCCATTTGAAATACTGAATTCCCGACACTAACCCATACCCTACTAGACTCTGACTACTTATCCTAAAATGATGGAGAAAAAGAAACCTAACAGAATAGAAATACAGGTCTTTTGTAGGAGGCATGGTGTATACTTGGATTTTCCTTCTCCTTTATCAAGGATATGTGTTATGAATCTAGTCAACTTTTCATTGTAATATTTCTCCATGAGTTTTCAAAGTTAACACATATGTAAATTCCTGTCTCCTTTTCTCTGTAGCCTCTTTAGAACATGTATATTTTTATGCATATATAGACTCCTACCTGGTAACACACGTACATTCTTGTGAGCTCACTGACTTTGGAATATACAAATTATGAGAATAGATAACTTCCCCTAAATACTGATGGAACTGAAAATTCAACCTATGGGTGAGCTTCCTAGTGAACAACATCATACATAAATCCATGTTCAGTAAAATGAATATTTTTAGATATGTGGATGATATATATTTCATGATAAATTTTGATTGGCATATATATTGCTACATTTTATTGTTGTGTGTGTGTGTATATGTATATATATGTATATATATATATATATATATATATATATATATATATATATATATATATATATATATTCACGAGATTTTCCAGATTTTCCAAAATATGAAATAAATGTGTCTTATTATACACTCCCTAAATTCATTCAAGTTCATGTATGTGGATTTAAAATCAACATTTTACATGATTATCATCAGTCTGGCTGGGCACAATTCAGGAGCCAATTGTCAAAAGAAACGAACTTTATTTTTAGAACCACACAAACCAAACAAAACAGCTTCTCAGGAAAAACCCTCAGAGCCCAACTGCCACCACAGTCTTCCCACAAGCCTCTCCCTCAATCACAAGCCTCCTCCTTTTGAGGCCGATTGGCTCGGTCACATGGGTGGAGCCAAAGAAGTCCACCAATGAGCAGCTCCGTTGTCTGAAAGGGCAAGGAAACATCCCATTGAGCATCACCACAGAGGAGCCAATCAGCTAGATGTTGCTGGGGCCTCTGTGAGCCAATCATCCCCTGGCAGTCTGAATGGGCGGGGAAACAGCTCAATGAGCATCTGCAATGAGCATCACCACAGAGGAGCCAATCAGCTAGATGTTGCTGGGGCCGCTGTGAGCCAATCATCAGCCGGCAGCTGGAAGTTTGCTGGCAGTTGGAGGTTTCCTGGGGCCCCTTTGGCTGTGGCTCTCAACATCTCCCCCTCTCTGTTTAAACAACAAGCATGTGGCTTAGGGACCATGCCTGCCTTTGGTTGTTCAAAAGTACATATGGTCCTTACTGGAGAACCTTGGCTGTGGCTATCAACAGGATTTGTATGTACCATTCACTGAAGTTAGTTTTCAGTACTAGGAAACAAATATGTATTTCAGGTGGATAAATATTTCTGCGAAAAATCTTGTGAAAAGTTGATTATAAATCCACATACTTGAACATAAATGAATTTAGGGAGTGTAAATAAGATACATATATTTCATATTTTGAAAAATCTGGAGAGAGAGAGAGTGTGTGTGTGTGTGTGTGTGTATACACACACAGACACATACAGATATTAAAATGTAGCAACATATATGCAAATGTAAATTCACCATGAAATATACATCAATCACAGATCCAAAAATATTCAATTTTCTTAACAGGGATTTATGTATAATGTTTTTCTACTAGGAAGCTCACCCATTATTTGAATTATCACTTCCAACAGCGTTTAGGAGGAGTGATGTCTTCTCACAAATTGTATCTCCCAAGTCAGTCACCTCACAAGAATGTAGGTGTGACACCAGGTATTATTTGATATGTGTATATAAAAATACATGTGCTGAATAGGCTACAGACAAAGGGAGACAGGAATTCACATATTTGTTAACTTTAAAAACACATGGAGATCTATTTCAATTAAAAATAGACTGGATTTATAACACCTAACATTTATCATGCAAAAGGCAAGATCAACTATACACCATGCCTCGTCTGAACTGCTTGTATTTCAATTCTGTTTGTGTTACTTTTCTGCATCATATTAGAATTAGTAGTCAGAGTCTAGCAGGGTATGGGTTCGTGTCAGGGATTCAGTATTTCGAATGGAAAATTGGAAAATGAATCCAATGTGTATGCAAATATGTGCTACACACAAAAAATTCCCACTCTCATTCAGAACAATGGCTTGAAATAACCACGCCCCATGTAAGAAACAATTAGAGGAGAAGAGTTAGAAAATCTGTGAATACATACATAGAATGGAAAATGCTCAGTAGTTCACAACCTTTGAGGTGGAAGAGACGTTTCCAAACCTTAGGGACAGGGTAAAACTCCACAAACATGGAACTCTGCTGGCCTAAACACTTCTGGAGATACTGACAATGAGGTTGGGTACTTGAAATATATGTTGTTGTCAGAAGCTTTAGCTTCCTTTGTAGTGAGACCATCAAACTTGGGTCTGCATTTTTGTGACCTGGAGGACATGAATTCTTATTGTCCAATGAACATGAGGCAGCAGTGCTGAATTCACTCTTTGTAGCTAAACTGTGGCCACTGGGGGATAAGTGTCTCCCCGTCTGGACTTTGAAATCATTTGGTCATGCTCCACTTTTCGTGGTGTTTCTTGCTGCTGCAGTGGGTGTTTTGTATTTGGTTCATGACATACAAGGAGTTAAACTGGGACACAATGCTGGAGGGAGTCCTGTAACGTATGGTGTGTCAAGGTCTGCAGGAGAATGCACCAACCAGGCTTCTATCCCCCATTGCTTGCCCCCTTTACCATAGGAACTTGATTCTGAATATTGCCCTGAAAACTCTCCATGTAACATGATGCCTTTACATACAAAGTTCTGCTAGCTGCACCATGTCAGTCACAAGCCATTTGAAAGCCAATGTAAGATCCACATGACCCCACCACAGATGTATTGTCACACACCTGCACACAACTGCTCTAGGCCCACTACTCAGCAGGCTCCAACTTACTGGCATGTCTGTTCTACACCATTTTCATGAAACGCAGTCAATGAAGGCATTTTCTGGTACACTCATGATCAGCAACAGGACATCCAAAGGTTCTCCAGTGCCACCTGGTCATGGGAATTTCAAAATTTGGTGGTAGTTATCTAGCCATTTTTGAAGGATGAAGTTGGAGGCACTGTGGGTTTAAATTCATTCAGGAGCCATTAAATATTGAGTAAGCTCATTTCGATGAAAGCTCTGGAGAACTCTCACAGGAAAGGCTTCCCAAAGAGTGGCCCAAGGTCACATGAAGCCAGGCCCATTGAGGTCTACAATGTGAGGTCCATGTGTGTTTTGACTCTCAACTATGGCTGTCAAGTCTTTCAAAATAAAATCATGTGATATCCTTGCTGAGATTCTCAGTGCTCTGTGGAAAGGAACCCTGGGCTTAGATCTCAGTTTCCAAGGGTGACTCTCATGCATGGCCTGCTAAAATCCCAACACAATTCATGGCAATGCTTCTCTGAGGTCAGTTCCAGAACTCAGTCTCTAAGGTAAATCACACCTGAGTTCAATCCCAGGTGGACCCAGTCATCTCTTCCAAATGCCACACAAATGACCACAATTAAAACCAAAACACTCCCACATGGCCCTCATCTTCTTCCATATAGACACACATCATAACCACTGGCTGGTGGTTTTCATGAGTTGCGCAGCCTAAGACAGTATCCAAAATAAGCTCCCTTGCCCCTCATTTGCCTAAAGTCATGGTGGCCTGGACACCCTTCCGGTGAACCATGAGTGATCAAAAAGGCTTGCTGTTAATACTGCTTCGATTTTCCAATTTTAGGCCTACTGACTCTTGGGTTTAGATTCTTAATGTTAAATGGAGTCATGAGAAAAACCAAGCACCTCTGGGCTAGACTCTTCAGGGCTTTGAAAAACTCATTTGACCAAAAAGATCTTGATTCTCACTTGATGGAGGTCAGGATCCTTAGAAGAATTCGAGAGACTTCATCCACAATGACTGCTCTTTTGGCCATTTTGGTTTTGGATACACAAGAGATCTTTCTTTAGATCCCTCAGGTTCTGAGAATCTAGGCCACAGCCTCACAGGGGGCCAAGAGCCTGAATCAGACACATCCCATTCCAAAGCAATTAAGCAAAGAGCCACAGGTGATGCCCATTTATTTCCATTTGAAAACTGTTTTCTTCATGCTTCACAAAGGGGTGGTCTGAGGCAAAGATGTTCCTGACATTCAGTTCAACAGAACAATAGGTAAGCAAAATTCCCAAAGCAGGGTTTCTCCACTGAGACTTTCCTGGTCACACTGATATCTGAGTTTTCTGAGATGCTCACCATTCCCTTCAGCTATGTAGTACATGGCCATGTCACAGAGCTTGGAGGTGGTACATATTTTGGACACAAAACCATCAGTCTATTCTGGAGAGTGCCCACAATTCAGGAAGAAAACAGGAACTTAGGAAGATAGTAGGTGTTGCCCATCTATAAGACAAGCCACAGTCCATTCATAAATTGGGCAGGATGAATGCTGAGAAGATTTCAACTAGACAGGACTCATCCATTGATGCATTTTCTTTTCTAATGTCTACAATCAGGGGCACAGTGGGATACACTGATATCCAAACACATGCCTTGTCAAACGACTTACTACAAACAGGTCCCGCCAAAACAAAAAAACCACCATTCTTACCTATTCTCAGAACATGAGACAAATTCACAAATCCCCACCCACACCCACAAAGACACCTCCTTCCCCCAAGTAGGTCTGTTACTATCTGGAGTTTCCACTGACTCGTGGGCCATAGTATGTTCCAAATAAATGGCCTTCCTGTCTCAGACCTGCTTTCCTTGTGCAACTCTGTGAATTTGTCAGGAGCCAGCAGTGTGCCACTACCTGCTTTCTCAGGAAAAACCCCTCTTCAGAGCTTTCCTGCGTTTTGGACATCCTCACATCAGTAGGTACCAAAAATGAATGTCTGTGTCCTTGGTAAATCCAAACAAGGAGACCACTGGGACTGGGACTGGACTGGCTATGGGTTCCTGTCTTCCTGGATCCCAAGTTCAGAGAGTTCCATCACCAAAGAAGTGATGTGAGGTCACTTCCTTCAGGAACTGAATCAGATCACTGCCTTGGCAACCTCTTTGTCCTAACAGTTGCTTCCAAGGCTACCATGAGAAAGAGGCTGCCCCTACTTCCTGTGACACTTTCACAAGTTAGAATGCTATATCAACCATAGGCACCCGGGAGCAGCTCTCCACACAGGCCTGGTTTGGTCCATCTTCTCTACATTAAAAAGAGAGAGGCTGATTCAGAAACAACCCTTCATTCTGACCATGTTGTTTGCCAGGGAAGATGACTTTTGCTCTCTCAGGTCCTTCATAGCTGCCTACATCTTCTCCAGTGATCATTTCTGCATGGAACTTTGTGGTTCTCAGCAGGTGGAAGATCCCCTACATTCCTATATTGTAAGACCAACTCTGTCCCTGCTCGTCTGTAAAGTTAGATTGAGGGAACAGTGTATGGTTAGGGTTAATAACATGTTCGATTTGGGTTAGAAATTATTCTGCTGGATGAATAATTGTACAAGAATAATGAGGTGAAATGTATAAGGAAAACAGAAATCTAAGTAAAATTTGAAGCCCAGAAGGGGATTGGGCTTCAAGGGATTGTGATACTTAGCATTGGGATCAAGGGATTGTGATACTTAGCATTGAATTATGTTCTGCAGAGATGTCTCAGAGAGATCCATATACAATGGCATAAGACCCTGTACCTTGGATTATTGAATGTAGAAGAGAATATCCAGTCAGAAAGCGTTAATAGGTAGGATTAGGAAGATAGTCAGTAGGTTTAGGAGGAAGAGTGAGTATAGGATTTTGAACAAAAGTTTCTTAGCAATAGGGTTTCGATTAGAGTGTGAATGGAAATGTCAGCACATGTGAAGAGTCAGTCACAATGATGAACTGGGGAAAATATGTAGGAAAGCAATCAATAGAGACATTATGAAATCAAGAAAAGTATAAAGTGAGAGAAAGGATTAGATGTTTTCAACAGGGTTGAATTTGAATATATAATCTTAGGAAGAAACAAATATATTGTCACAAATAGGATTGATTTTTGAGAGCATTAGGCAACTTGGACATGGATGTTTTTAGTAATCCATATTCACTTTACATTTAGGCTTTGGTACAAACATAAGTGTGACCTTTTCTTTTTGTGTCCAAATATTACTTTGATAAAATGTATATGTAGATAAGGTGACATGAGTATTTCTTCCATCATTTCTGAGACCAATAATTTGAAGACGTATAAATTAGTATTGGGTTTACAAAGAGGTGTACCCTGTGTCTATGAATATAAAGAAAAAGCATGAATAGACTGTACAGTGAATAAATAATATAACTGGTTTCACTTTAAATCATGGATTGAATTGATATCTGAAAATATATAAGAAATATTATATTGATACAAAATCATTCATTCCAACCAGTTATACATCTAATGGTAATATTAGGGTTATGGATTATCATGAAGGGTGTGTGAGTTTTGCTTCAAAAGTGATTATGGAAATCGAAAATAATGTATTTGGAAAGAAGTCTCATGAGAAGACCAGTCAAGAAACATGGAGGAATACATGTGTTTCGAAGCAGAAAATGATTGAAAGTGAAACAAATGCCTATAATTTTGTAACTTGTGGATGAAATATATATCTTATAATGTGCATAAACTGAAGAAATAGTAAAATACCAGTGGTGAATAAGAATGAACATAAAAATACACATCATGTCCCATAGGAATCTACTTGCATTAATGAGAAACTGGGTCAATTATTGTAGAAATATTAGGATTTGTATTCACGATTCACTGAAGTTAATTTTCAGTAATAGGAAACAAATAGTATTTCAGGTGGTTGAATATTTCCGAGAATAATCTTGTGAAATGTTGACTATAAATCCACATACATGAACTAGAATGAAATTAAGGAGTGTATAATAAGACACATATATTTAATATTTTAAAACATCTGGAGTGTGTATACACACACACACACACACACACACATTAAAAAGTAGTAGTATATATGCCAATCGAAATTCATCATGAAATATATATCATCCACAGATCGAAAAATATTCATTTTCCTGAACATGGAATTATGTATAATATTGTTCAACTAGGAAGCTCAGAGAGAGGATCAATTTTCAGATCCCACAGTGTTTAGGAGGAGTGATCACTTCTCACAATTTGTATCTGCCAAGTCAGACACCTGACAAGAATGTACGTGTGATACCAGGTAGGATTCTATAGATGCATATAAAAATAGATGTGCTGAATAGGCTACATAGAATGGGAGAGAGGAATTCACATATTTGTTAACTTTAAAAACACATGGACAACTATATCAATTACAAATTGACTAGATTTATAATACCAGCACTTTGTCACGCAAAAGCCGTGTCCAACTATACACTATGCCTCCTCTGATATGCTTGTATTTCTATTCTGTTTGAGTTATTTTTCTCCATCATATTAGGATTAGTAGTCAGAGTATAGTAGGTTATGGGTTAGTGTCAGGGATTCAGTATTTCAAGTAGAAAATAGGAAAATGAATCTAATATGCATGAAAATATGTGCTACAAAAAATATTCCCACTCTCATCCAGAAGAATGCCTTGAAATTATCTTCGCCCCTAGTATGACACAATTAGAGGAGAAGAGTTAGAAAATATGTGAATACATATCTGGACTGGAAAATGCTCAGCATTACACAACTATGGAGGTGGTAGAACAGTTTCCAAAAGTAAAGGACAGTGTAAACCCTCCACAAACATGGAGCTATGCTGGCCTAAAGACTTCTTGAGAAACTGCCTCTGAGTTTGGGTAGTTGAAATATATGTTGTTGTCAGGAGCTTAACTTCCTTTGTAGTGAGACCATCAAAGTTTGGTCTGCATCTATGTGACCTGGAGGACATGGTTTCTTATTTTCCAATGAACATGAGGCTGCAGTGCTGAATTCACTCTTTGTAGCTAAACTGTGGTCACTGGGGGCTAAGTGTCTCCCCATGTGGACTTTGAAGCCATTTGGTCATCCTCCACTTTTCCTGGTGTTTCTTGCTGCTGCACTGGGTGTTTTGTATTTGCTTCACGACATACAAGGAATTCAACTGGGAAACAGTGCTGGAGGGAGTCCTGTAACATGTGGTGGGTCAGGGTCTGCAGGAGAATGCCCCAACTTGGCTTCTATCCCACATTGCTTGCCCCCTTGACCATACCAACCTGATTCTGAACATTGCCCTGAAACCTCTCCATATTACAAGATGCCATTTCATATAATGGTCTGCTGGCTGCACGAAGTCAGTCACAAGCAATTTGGAAGCCAATGTAATATCCACATGGCCACACCACAGATGTATTATCACACACCTGCACACCACTGCTCTAGGCCCACTACTCAGCACGCTCTAACTTACTGGCATCTCTGTTCTACACCATTTTCAAGAAACCCAGTAAATCAAGGCACTCTCTGGTACACTCATGATCAGCAATGGGACATCCAATGGTTATCCAGTGCCACCTGGTCATTGGGAATTTCAAAAATTTTATGATATTTATCTATCCATTTTTCAAGAATGAAGTTGAAGGCACTTTGGGGTTTCCATTCATCCCGGAACCATTAAATGGTGAGGAAGCTCATTTCAATGAAAGCTCTGAGGAACTCTCACAGGCAAGGCTTCCCAGAGTGTGCCCAAAAGGTCACATGAAGAAAGGCCCTTTAAGGTCTATAATGTGAGGTCCTTGTGTGTTTTGACTCTTAACTGTGGCTGCCAAGTTTTTCAGAATAAAATCATGTGATATCCTTGCTGAGATTCTCAGTGCTCTGTTGAAAGCTTTCCTGGGCCTAGATCTCAGGTTTCAAGGGCGACTCTTATGCATGGCCTCCTACAATCCCAACACAACTCATGGCAATACTTCTCTGAGGTCAGTTTCAGAACTCAGTTTCTAAGTGGAATCACACCAGAGTTCAAGCCCATGTGGACCCAGTCATCTATTCCAAACGCCACAAAAATGACCACATTTAAAACCAAAACATTCCCACATTGCCCTTATCTTTAACCATATAAACACTCATCATTAACTCTGGCTGCAGGTTTCCAAGAGTGGCGCAGCCCAAGACAGAATCCAAATAATGCACCCTTGCCCCTGATATGTCCAAAGTAAGGGTGGCCTGTTCACCCTTCTTATGAACCAGGAGTGATCAAATAGGCCTGCCATAAATACTGCTCTGCTTCTACAATTTGAGGCCTACTGACTGTCAGGTATAGATTCTTTATGGGATTTGGCATCATGAGACAACCCAAGCAGTTCTGCAGGAATTTGAAGAACTCATTTGATCCAAAGGATCCCTATTCTCACTTGATGGAGGTCAGGAACCAAACAGAAGAATTCAAGAGACTTCATCCACAATGACAGATTTTTTGCCATTTTGGTTTGGATGCACACATGGGATCTTCTTTAGATCTATCAGGAGCTGAGAATTTTAGCCACAGCCTCAAACAGGGCCTAGTGTCTGATTAAGACACATCCCTTTCCAGAGCAATTAAGCAAAGAGCCACAGGTGATGCCCATTCATTTCAATTTGAAAACTATTTCTTCAGGCTTCACAAAGGGGTGGCCTGAGGCAAAGACCTTCCTGACATTCAAGGCAACAGAAACATAGATAAGCAAATGGAGCCAAGCAGGGTTTCTCCACTGAGACTTTACTGGTCACACTTGTATTTGAGTTTTCTGAGATGTTCCCATTCCCTTCAGCTATCAAGGACATGGCCATGTCACAGAGTTTGGAGGTGGTACATATCTTGGACAATAAACCATGATACTATTCTGGAGAGTGGCCAGAATTCAGGAAGAAAACAGCAACTTAGGAAGTTAGTAGGTGTTTCCCATCCATAAGGCAAGCAACAGTCCATTAATCAATTGTGCAGGATGAATGCTGTGAATCTTTCTACTAGACAGGACACCTCCATTGATGCATTCTCGTTTCTAATGTCTAAAACCACGGACACAGTGGCTACACAGACATAGAAACACTCGCCTTGTCTAAAGACTTACTAGAAAAAGTCGACTCCAAACCAAACCAACCACCTTTCCTACCTATTCTCAGAACATGAAACAAAACCGCAAACTCACACCCACAACCAAAAAGGCACCTCCTTCCCAAAAATAGGTCTTTAACTATCTGGAGTGTCCTCTGACTGGTGGGCCATACTATGTTCCACTCGAAATGGCCTGTCCGGTCTCAGATCTTGTCTCCTTGGCCAACTCTGTTATTCTGGGAGAAGCCAGTGGTTAGCCACAACCTGCTGTCTCAAGAAAGGCCCCTCTTCAGAGCTCTACTGGCATTTGGCCATCCTCACATCACTAGGTACCAAGAAGGTCTGACTCTGTACTTGGTAAATCCAAACAAGTGAGCCCACTGGGACTGGGACTGGGACTGGCTCTTGGTGCCTGGCTTCTTGCATCCCAATTTCAGAGAGTTCCATCACCAAGAAAATGAGGTATGTCACTTTCTTTGGAACTGAATGAGGCCACTGCCTTGGCAACAACTTTGTCCTAACACTTGCTTACAATGGTCCCATGAGTTGGAGGGTGCCCCTACTTCCTGTGACAATTTGACTAGTTAGAATGGTATATCAAAATAGACACCATGGAACAGCTCTCCACGAAGGCCTGGTTAGGTCCATCTTCTCTACATTAAGAAGAGAGAGTCTGATGCATACACATCCCTTCGTCCTGTGCAGGTTGTTTGCCATGGAAGATGGCTTTTGCTCATTCAGGTCCTTCATAGCTGCCTACATCTTCTCCAGGGATAATTTCTACATCGAACTTTGAGGTTCTCAGCAGTTGGAAGATCACCTACATCCCTTATTGAAAGAATAGCCCTGTCCCTGCTCTTTTGTAATGTTAGATTGAGGCAACAGTGTATGGTTAGGGTTAATAACAGGTTCGATTTGGGTTAGGAATCATTCTGCGGGATGAATAATGGTATTGGGAACCTGCAATATATAGAAATATAGTGGTTAAATATAAGTATGGAAACAGAAATCTAGGTAAGATTTGAAGCTCAGAAGTGCATTGGGCAATAGATTGGGACACGTAGCTTTGAATTACGTTCTGCATACATATTTCAGAAAAATCGATATACAGTGGCATAGGACCTTGTACCTCGGATGATTGAATGTAGTAGAGTACATCCACTCAAAAAGGGATAGTCGATAGGATCAGGAAGATAGTCAGTATGTTTCGGAAGAAGATAGAGTATAGGATTTGGACCAAAGTTCATTAGCAATAGGGTTTTGGTTAGAGAGTGAATGTCAATGTCAGCACATGTGAAGGGTCAGTCACAATGTTGAACTGGGAAAAATATGTAGGAAAGTAGATATCAATAGAGACATTAGGAAATCAGGCAAAGTATAAAGTGAGTGAAAAAACTAGACATTTCCAACAGTTTTGAGGTTGAATATATAATCTTAGGAAGAAACAAAAATGTGGTCACCAATAGGATTGACATTTGAGAGCATTAGGCAACCTGGATATGGATGTTTTTAGTAATCCATGTTCAGTTTCCATTTAGGCTTTGGTACAATCATACGTGTGACTTTTGCATTTTGTGTCCAGAATATTACTGTGGTAACATGCATATGTAGATCAGGTGACATGAGTATTTCTTCCACCATTTCTGGGAGCAATATTTAGAAGACGAATAAATTAGTATTGGGCATGCTAAGAGGTGTACCCTGTGTCTATGAATATAGAGATAATGCATGAATAGACCATATAGTGAATAAATAATATAACTGGTTCCACTTTAAATAATGGATTAAACTGATATCAGAATATATATAAGAAATACTATATTGATATGAAATCATTCCTTCCAACCAGTTATACATCTAATGGTGATATTATAGTTATGGTTTATCATGAAGTGAGTGTCAGTTTTGCTTCAAAAGTGATAAAGGAAATAAAAAATAATGTATTTGGAAAGAAGTCTCATGATAAGACCAGTCAAGAAACCTGGAAGAATTCATGTGTTCTGAATCAGGAAGTGATTGAAAGTGAAACAAATGCCTATAAGTTTGCTAACTTGTGGATGAAATATATATCCTATGATGTGCACAAATTGAAGAAATAGTAATGTACCAGTGTTGAATTAAAATAAATTTCAAAATAAACATCATGTCACATAGGAATGTACCTGCATTGATGTTAAACTGGGTCAGTTACTGTAGAAGTATTAGTATTTGTATGCAACATTAACTGAAGTTAGTTTTCAGTACTGCAAACAATATGTATTTCAGGTGGATGAATATTTCTGAGAATGATCTTGTGAAAAGTTGATTATAAATCCATATACATGAACATGAATGAATTTAGTGAGTGTATATAAGACACATATATTTCATATTTTGAAAAATCTGGAGAGTGTATATATATATATACAAAAAAAACACACACACAGACAATAAATTAGCAATCGAAATTTATCATGAAATATATATCTTCCACAGATGCAAAATTATTTCTTTTAGAACATGGATTTATGTATAATGTTGTTCTTCTAGGAAACACACCCCTAGGTTAAATTTTCAGTTCCAACAGAGTTTAACAGGAGTGATCATTTCTCACAAATTGTATTTGCCAAATTAGCCTCCTCACAAGAATGTAGGTGTGATACCAGGTAGTGTTCTATATGTGCATTTAAAAATACATGTGCTGAATAGGCTACAGAGAAAGGGAGAGAGGAATTCACATATTTGTTAACATTAAAAACACATGGAGAACTATTTCAATTAAAAATTGACTAGATTTATAACACCTACAATTAATCATGCAAAAAACAAGTCCAACTATACACCATGATTCCTCTGAACTGCTAGTATTCCTATTCTGTTTGTGTTATTTTTCTCCATCATATTAGGAGTAGTAGTCAGAGTTTATTAGGGTATGCGTTAGTGTCAGGGATTCAGTATTTCGAATGGAAAATTGGAAAATGACTCTAAAGGGTATGCAAATATGTGCTACACAAAAATGTTCACACTCTCATCCAGAAGATTGCCTTGGCATTACCTTAGTTCCAAGTAAGATACAATAAAGGACAAAAGTTAGAAAATCTGTAAATACATATCAGGAATAAAAAATGCTCAGGAGTTCACAAACTTGTAGGTGGTAGAGGAGTTTCCAATAGTAAGGGACAGGGTAAACACTCCACAAACATTGAGCTCTGCTTGTGTAAAGACTTCTTGAGAAACTCTCTGAGGTTGGGCTCTTAAAATACATGTTGTTGTCAGGAGCTTTAGCTTCCTTTGTTGTGTGACCATCAAATCTTGGTGTGCAAATATGTGACCTGAAGGACATTGTTTCTAATTTTCCAATGAAAATGAGGCAGCAGTGCTGAATACTCTTTTTGTAGTTAAACTATGGCCACTGGGGTGTAAGTGTCTCCCCGGGTTGACTGTGAAGCCATTTGGTCATCCTCCAATTTTCGTGGTGTTTCTTGCTGGTTCACTGGGAGTTTGGTATTTGCTTCATGAAATACAAGGAGTTCAACTGGGACACAGTGCTGGAGGGAGTTCTGTCACGTGTGGAGGGACACGGTCTGCATGAGAATGCACCAACCAGGATTCTGTCCCACATAGGTTGCCCCTTTGTCCATAGCAACCTGATTCTGAACATTGCCCAGAAACCTATCCATATAACAAGATGCCTTTACATATAAGGGTCTGCTGGCTGTAACCTGTCAATCACAAGGCAATTGGAAGCCAATGGCAGATCCACATGCCCCAACACACATGTTTTTTCACACACCTTCACACCACTGCTCTAGGCCCACTAATGAACAGGCTCCAACTTACTGGCATCACTGTTCTACACAATTTTTATGAAACCCACTCACTCAAGGCACTGTCTGATACACTCATGATCAGCAACAGGACATCCAAAAGTTTTCCAGTGCCACCTGGTGATGGGAATTTCAAATATTTCATGGTATTTATTAAGCCATTTTTCGAGGATAAAGTTGGAGGCTCTGTGGGTTTCAATTCATTCAGGAACCATTAAATGTTGAAGAAGCTCATATCAATGAAAGATCTTGAGAACACTCACAGGCAAGGCTTCCCAAAGAGTGGCCAAAAGGTCACATGAAGTCAGGCCCATTGAGGTATACAATGTGAGGTCCATATGTGTTTTGACTCTCACCTGTGGCTTTAAAGAATTTCAGAATAAAATCATGTGATATCCAGGCTGAGATTCCCAGTGCTGTGGGCAAAGCCACCATGCACCTAGATCTCCCTGCACCACAATTAATACCTGAGATGTTGGTTGCATGGCCTAGTAAAATCCAAACACAATTCATCACAATACTTCTCTTATGTCACTTCCAGAATTCAGTCTCTAAGGGGAATCATACCAGAGTTCAAGCCCAGGTGGACCCAGTCATCTGTTCCAAGCGCCAAACAAATTACCACAATTCACAACAAAATGCTCCCACATGCCCCTTATCTTATTTCATGTAGACACTCATCATAACATCTGGATGGAGGTTTCCATGAGGGGCACAGCACAAGACAGTGTCCAAAATAACCTTTCTTGCCCCTCATTTGCCTAAAGTCAGTGTGGCCTGGAAATCCTGACTGTGAACCAGGAGTGATCAAATACGCCTGCCGTTAATACTCCTTGGCTTCTCCAATTTGATGCCTACTGACTGTGGGGTTTAGATTCTTTATGTAAACTGGATTCATGAGAAAACCCAAGCACCTATGGGCTAAACTCTGCAGGGCTTTAAAGAACTCATTTGACCCAAAGGATCCCTATTTTCACTTGATGGATGTCAGGAATCTTAGAGAAGAAGGTGAGAGTCTTCATCCACAATAACTGCTCTTTTGGCCATTTTGGTTTTGGATGCACCCATGGGATCTTTCTTTAGATCCATCAGGTGCTGAAAATCTAAGACACAGCCTCACACAGGGCCAAGAGGCTGATTCAGACACATCCCTTTCCAAAGCAATTATGCAAAGAGCAAAACACACACAGACATTATAAAGTGGCAATATATATGCTAATTGAAATTCATGATGAAATATATATCGTCCACAGATCCAAAAATATTAATTTTACTGAACATGGATTTATGAATAATGTTGTTCAACTAGAAAGGTTACCCTTAGGTTGAATTTTAAGATCCAATAGCGTTTAGGAGGAGTGATCTCTTGTCATAATTTGTATCTGCCATGTCAGCCACCTCACAAGAATGTATATGTGATACCAGGTAGGATTCTATATGTTTATATAAAAATACATGTGATGAATAGGCTACAGAGAAAGGGATAGAGGAATTCACATATTTATTAACTTAAAAAACACAAGGAGAACTATTTCAATTAAAAATTAACTAGATTTATAACACCTACCCTACATAATGCAAAAGGCAAGTCCAACTATACACCATGCCTCTTCTGAACTGCTTGTATTTCTATTGTGTTTTTATGCACTGTGGGTTTCAAGAACCATTAAATGTTGAGGAAGCTCATTTGAATGAAACTCTGGAGAACTCTCATAGGCAAGGCTTCCCAAAGAGTGACCAAAAGGTTAGATATAGCCAGGCCCATTGAGGTCTACAATGTGAGGTCCATGTGTGTTTTGACTCTCAACTATGGCTACCAAGTCTTTAAGAATAAAATCATGGGATATCTTGGCTGAAATTCTCAGTGCTCTGTGGAAATCCACCCTCGGCCTTGATCTTAGTTTCCAAGGGCGACTCTCATGCTTGGCCTCCTAAAATATCACCACAATTCATGGCAATACTTCTCTGAGTTCAGTTCCAGAAGTCAGTCTCTAAGGGGAATCACACAAGAATTCAATCCCAGGTGGACCCACTCATCTCTTCCAACCGTCACACAAATGACCACAATTAATACCAAAACACTCTCACATGGCCCTCCTCTTCTTCTATAAAGGCACTCATCATAACATCTGGCTGGAGGTTTCCATGAGGGGCACAGCCCAAGACAGTGTCCCAAATAAGCTCCCTTGCCACTCATTTGCCTAAATTCAGGGTGGCTTGGACACCCTTCTTGTGCACCAGGAGTGATCTGAAAGGGTAAAATAAATTGAAATTAAAGTGTAAAAGTTGAAGTGTAAAAGACTGGGTTTTGTAAAGTTTCTAAGCTGCAAGGCCTGAGTTAAAATGTAAAGGACCAGGTATTGTTAAGTTCCTATGCTACATGCAAAACCTGAAATTCCTGTAGCTTGTAGTACAATTCCCGACTGCCCAGTAAATATTCCACCTGACCGCCTGGTTATTTAATAACCTAGGACCCTGTGTGGCCTGGCACATAGGCATTGCAAGGCCTAAAGCAATCTGTTTGAATGTGTACCTCGCTTTAGAACTGACCTATCACTCCTGCCTCACCTGTTCCTGCCAATGAATGAACTAATCATGTTTAGGAATTGTTGTTTGATTTTTCTGCGGTGTATGTTGATTTCTTAAAGGAGACTGTGATATATGTAAAGTCCCGCCCTCCCCAAAAAGTGTACTTAAGCACTGCTCAACCCCTGCTCGGGGCTCTGGGCTGCTCTCCCTTCTTGAGTGAGCACGTAGCCCCAGCATGCTGGATTGGATCCTCAATGAACGCCTTTTTCTGTTGCATGAGCCGCGGTCTCTTGGTGGTCTCTTCCTCCGACGTTCACCGGATCCTTACATTTGGTGCGTTTTCCCGGGAATCACGCAGCATAGGACAAGGACACCCCAACAGACCCATCTGGGGGTAAGTAAGGCGCTTCTTTCCATTTTTCCTTGCGATCGCTCAGAGCTTTTTGTTCAGGTTCCGTTTTTCCGTTTTTGGTTTGGGTTGGCAGAGTGGCTGCCAGCAGAGAACGTAAGTTCCCCCTGTCAGTGGTGGACAAACGTGTCCTAAAGCCACAGACCACGTCCTTGCAAGGGATGCCTTGGAGGACTCAGGGAGTGATGGATGTGCCCTCATTAGGTGAGGAGGGACGGATGAGCCCACATTAGGTGACTCTGCTGCCAACCCATCATATCTTGCTGGCTACTTTTTTCTCTCAGGTTGAATTCACTGTCTGGCTTTGTGGTCTAACCCATCAGGTTTTGCCAGTTACTAGGTTCTAATCTTTACTTCTGAACTCGTGTTAAATGTTACCTGTGTGTACATGTTTGTGTCACGTTTGTATTGTCCTTGTCTCTGTTTGAGAAACTCTCATTATGGGACAAAGCCATTCCATACCTCTGTCCTTGAAGCCTTTCCTGGTCCCTGCCTCCAATCCGACACCGTCACCCAGGATCCTATCACTCAAACCTTCTACTCCTTCCCCTCTTCCCTCCATTCTCCCTGAGTCACAAGATTGTACATCTTGGGGTTGTGAACAAACGGGAGCTGCATGATGGTCTTTGTGTGTCTTTTTATCTGTGTTTCTGTTAAATGTGATGGCATTGTTTGGACCGATGCAGAGTCCTGAGTTCCAACCTGCCTTACATATGTGGAAGTTACTTTAGCTAAATTTTAAACTAATGCTTCTCCTGTGAGGGACCAAAAGTCAATAGAACCGCCAGTTTTTCTGTTCTCACCTTTTGCACCTCTCTTAGCTGTGTTTTAAAGAACTTTGATAAACTTTACTCCCCTTTGTTAAGCAAGATTACGGAAGCAGTGATTTCTTTTCTTCCCGTAGTTGGCTTGAGCATGCCCACTGCAGAGGGAAATGTCTGGGGTCAAAGAACTTTGATATCTCGCTTAAACTTTTCTCAAAACCCTGTCCTCATTATTAAATTGGCATTAATTGGCTTTGGGATGGGAACCAAGCCTTCAGTCATAAATTTTGACACCCCAGAGGGGACTTTAAATAAACCCTACTCTGCCCTCTTGGGGAAGCCTAGCACTCAAAACAACTGCAAGCAGAGGATGAAATTTTGGGGAGCTGACTACTGCAAAGTTGGGAGACATAGAATATGCCTGGTGCCTGGGGTCAAAGCAAACCAGAGGAACTAATCTTGTAAGTAAATGGTGAGGCTAAGGGACTCCCAGCAGCTGACAGAGCCATTTTGCTGTGGGGAACTCCCTTATTCCTTACTTGCACTTTAAGGATTTCTCCACCTCTGTTTACTTAACAAAAGGGACAATGAATGCATTAATATGTTGATATTATAGATTGTTTCTTGGGGATGATCTAGGGTGAATGTGTATCTAAAAATGATTTTTTTTTATTTTAACCATCTCGTATCTAAATGGGTTTCTAAAGCATTGCACTATGTTACAGTTAAAAGTTGGGTTTAAACAATTGTTTAGTTTGATTTCAGGTAGTTCATGCTAGGAAACTTAAATACTTAGGATAAAAAATAATTAAAGACTTTTAATTTTGAACTAGGCAGCCTGAAAAAATTTCACTAGATATACCAGTGCATTAACTTGGGAAGAGATAATAAATTATGATATGGTATCTATTCCCATCAGTGTGTAAGATTTTAAAAAATGGTACTAAATTAAAACGTTGGTCTGGCTTATTGAAATGACATTAATTAGCAACAGTCTTGGAAATTTTTAAAGCTTAATTTCGGATACACATGGTAGTGTGTGGTTCTTTTTAAAAATTTTTCAGCCAATTTAATGTAACTTAATACTATTAGAAACTTCATAACAAAGAAAGGGGCTTAACGATCCTATAGAAACTTCTTCTGATGGTGGCTTTAATATTATCAAAAAATGATCCTATTTTCAGTTTTGTGTGAGCAAGTTTTTCTAGTGTAGAAAAATCTAAAGATATAAAATTTTGAGAATTACATCTTAAACTTGCATCAAAATTTTCAACATCCAAACCTGGAAATTATGACTTATAGCTAAAATGCCTTAGGCCTGAGGTTTCTGCTACGAATTCCAGTCTTTTCAGTTTTCCAGACCTCAGCCAGGACTTAAGTTGATATGCAAATAAAAGAAGCCTGCAGCACTCAGCAGGAGACAGATAAAAAAGAGTAAATGTGTCTTTTTACCTGAACTCAAACTAGACCTAACCAAAAAATTATATTATACGGTATTTACTAATTACTGGCCAGTCATCTTTTTTAGGACTCTTGCTTTTCTTAGATTCTGTATTTTTTTTTTTTGAGCTCATGATCTTGATTCTGCTGATGGGTTAATGTTTTCTGATCAGTTCTATTTTTGATCGACTCTAGAGTTTTTAGCATTTCAATGGAGATTTCACCTGAAAAAGCTACAAGGCTTTTACTATTGTGTTATGTGTTACATTTGTGTTACGTGTTGTATGTTGGTATGTCTGTATGTGTGTATGTCCATATATCATGCAGTGATATGACAATTGACAGATGAGGAGCACTCATGAAAAATTTAGAATGTATCCAAATGTCTTTGATTCACGTGATTCATATGTTTTAATTCAAATTGGGTAAACAGATAAAAATAAAGTAAAATTAGGCCTATAAGTTTTCTAGGTTTTCAAAAAGGCCCTAATAAAATGTAGATGTCTATAAAATAATCTGCCTAAATTCAGAAATTTACAAGTATTGTATTGAAATGTGAACAGAAAGAGGTTAGTAGATGAAAAAGAGAAACTAAAAGGTTCCAGATATAGATCTAATAGAGGAAAAATGTGTTTCTGGATAAGAGAGTCTATATGATTAAGTAATTAAAAGGGTTTAAGTAAATAATAAAAAAAGGTTTGTGTAACTTGGTTATATGTGTAAGTTTTGAGCAAGTAATCTTAAAAAAATAAACAGCTGGTAAAACAAGTACTGTTTTTATAAAATTGTGCCATGTTATTTCTTTAAAATCTAAACTTGTTTAATACAAGAACATCAATGTAATTGTGGTGTTAATGTGTTCATATCTTCCAGGTATACAAGTCTGTAAGGTAGAAGCTTCCAAAGACCATTGTATCAAGCTGGTGTTCTAAGGTTGTATGGTAATTCTAGGCTTAAAAGAAAAACATGTTGGAGATTTATGTATATCATTTGTGTTCTATAATTGGACTTGTTATCAATAAGATATGTACAGTTCCATGTTACTTTTTACACTGAGATACAATCTAAAAGTGTTTTTAACTTAATGAGAGCCAAATCTGTGAAGGTTTTATTGTAAACACAAAGGTAATGCCCATTCATTTCCATGTGAAAACGGTTTTCTTCAGGCTTCACAAAGGGGTGGCCTGAGACAAAGACTTTCCTGATATTCAGGGCAACATAACAATAGGTAATCAAAAGGCCCAAAGCAGGGTTTCTCCACTGAGACTTTACTGGCTACACTGATATCTGAGTTTTCTGAGATGCTTGCCATTCCCTTCAGCTATCCAGTACATGGCCATGTCACAGATCTTGGAAGTGGTTCATATATTGGACACAAAATCATGAGCCTATTCTGGAGAGTGGCCAGAATTCAGGAAGAAAACAGGAACGTAGGAAGATAGTTGGTGTTGCCCATTGATAAGGCAAGCCACACTCCATTTATAAATTGTGCCGGATGAATGCTGGGAAGTTTTCTCCTTGAGAGGATACACCCATTGAGGCATTCTCTTTTCTAATGTCTTCAACCACGGACACAGTGGGATACACAGACCTAAAAACACTCGCCTTGTCAAAGGACTAACTAGAAACACTCCACTCCAAACCAAACACACCCCCTTTCCTAACTATTCTCAGAACAAAAGAAAAAACCAAAACCCATACCCACAACCACAAAGGCACCTCCTTCCCCCAAGTAGGTCTGGAACTATCCAGAGTGTCCTCTGACCGGAGGGCCATATTATGTTCCCCAGAAATGGTCTGTCCTGTCTCAGATCTGGGCTCCTTGGTCAACTCTGTGAAGTTTTCAGGAGCCAGCAGTGAGCCTCTACCTGTTTTCTCTGGAAGGGCCCCTCTTCAAAATTTTTCTGGAATTTGGCCATTCTCACATAAGTAGGTACCACAAAAGACTGACTCTGTCCTCGGAAAATCCAAACAAGTGAGAACACTGGAACTGGTGCTGGGACTGGGTCTTGGTGCCTGGCTTCCTGGAACCCAAATTTGGAGAGTTGCATCAACAAGGATGTGAGGTGAGGTCACTTCCTTTAGTAACTGAATGAGGTCACTGCCTTGGCAACCAATTTGTCCTAACATTTGCTTCCTAAGGTCTCATAACATGGAGGATGCCCTACTACCTGTGACACTTTCACAAGTTAGAATAGTATAGAAACCATAGTCACCTGGGAACAGCTCTCCACAAAGGCCTAGTTTGGTTCATCTCCTCTACCTTAAGAAGAGAGAATCTGATTCAGACACAACCCTTCATCCTGACCAGGTTGTTTGCCATGGAAGATGTCTTTTGCTCTATCATGTCCTTCATAGCTGCCTACGTCTTCTCCAGGGATCATTTCTGCATGGAACTTTGAAGTTTTCAGCAGGTGGAAGATCCCCTGCATTCCTGTATTGTAAGACCAAATCTTTCCCTGCTTTTCTGAACACTTCGATTGAGGGAACAGTGTATGGTTAGGGTTAATAATATGTTCAATTAAAACCAAAATACTCCCACATGGCCCTCATTTTCTTCCATGTAGACATTCATCATAACCTCTGGCTGGAGGTTTCCGTAAGGGGCGCAGCCCAAGACAGTGTCCAAAATAAGTTCCCTTTCCCCTCATTTTCCTAAAGTCAGGGTTTCCTGGACACCCTTCCTGTAAACCAGGATTGATCAAATAGACCTGCCAGTAATACTGCTCTGTTTCTTCATTTTGAAGCCTACTGACTGTGAGGTATAGATTCTTTATGTGATTTGGAGTCATGTGAGAACCCAAGCACTGCAGGGCTTTGAAGAACTCATTTGTCTCAAAGGATCCCTCTACTTACTTGATGGAGGTCAGGAACCTAACAGAGGAAGCAAGAGACTTCATCCACAATGACTGATCTTTTTGCCATTTTGGTTTTGGATGCACACATGGGATCTTTCTTTAGATCCATCAGGTGCTGAAAATCAAAGCCACAGCCTCTCTCAGAGCCGAAAGGATGATTCAGACACATCCCTTTCCAAAGCAATTAAGCAAAGAGCCACAGGTGATGCTCATTCATTTCCAATTGAAAGCAGTTTTTTTCAGGCTTCACAAACTGGTGGCCTGAGGAAAAGACCTTCCTGACATTCAGGTCAACAGAACAGTAGGTTAGCAAAAGGCACAAAGCAGGGTTTCTCTACTGAGACTTTACTGGTCACACTGATATCCGAGTTTTCTGAGATGCTCCCAATTCCCTTTATCTATCCAGTACATGGCCATGTCACAGAACTCGACAGAGGTCCATATCTTGGACAAAAAAACATGAGCCTATTCTGGAGAGTGGCCAGAATTCAGGAAGAAAACAGGAACTAAGGAAAGAAGTAGGTGTTGCCCATATAAGGCAAGCCACAGTCCATTCATAAATTGGGCAGGATGTGTGCTGAGATGCTTTCTACTAGACAGGACACATCCATTGATGCATTCACTTTTCTAATATCTACAACCACGGAAAAAGTGGGAAACACAAACATAGAAACACTCGCCATGTCAAATGACTTACCAAAAACAGTCCACTCCAAACCAAACATACTGCCTTTCCTACCTATTCTCAGAACATGATACAAAACTACAAATTCACACCCACACCCACAAAGGCACCTCCATTACCCAAGTAGGTCTGTGACTATCCAGAGTGTCCTCAGACTGGTGGGCCTTACTCTGCTCCCTCGAAATGGACTGTCCTGTCTCAGATCAGGTCTCCTTTACCAACTCTGTAAAGTTGTCAGCATCAATCAGTGAGTCACTACCTGCTTTCTCAGGAAAGGCCCCTCTTCAGAGCTTTCCTGGCATTTAGCCATCCACACATCAGTATGTACCAAGAAAGACCGACTCTGTCCTTGGTAAATCCAAACAAGTGAACCCACTGGGACTGGGACTGGGACTGGCTCTGAGTGCCTGGCTTCCTGGATCCCAAGTTCAGAGAGTTCCATCACCAAGGAAGTGAGGTAGGTCACTTCCTTCAGGAACTGAATGAGGTCACTATCTTGGCAACCACTTTATCCTAACATTTGCTTCCAAGGGTCCCATGAGAGAGAGGCTTCCCCTACTTCCTGTGTCACATTCACAAGATAGAATGGTATATCAACCATAGGCACATGTTAACAGCTCTCCACACAGACCTGGTTTGGTCCATCTTCTCTACATTAAGAAGAGAGAGGCTTATTCAGACACATCACTTCATCCTGACCAGGTATTTTACCAAGGAAGATATCTGTTGCTCTCTCAGGTTCTTCATAGCTGCCTACATCTTCTCCAGGGTTTATTTCTGCATGGAACTTGAGGTTCTCAACAGGTGGAAGATCCCCTATCTACCTGTATTATAACACCAACTCTGTCCCTGCTCTTCATAAAGTTAAATTGAGGGAACAGTGCATGGTTAGGTTTAATAGCATGTTCGATTTGGGTTAGGAATCATTCTGTGAGATGAATAATGGTATTGGGAACCTCCGATATTAAAAGCATATATAGGTGTAATATAAGTATGAAAACAGAAATCTAGGAAAGATTTCAAACCCAGATGAACATTGGGCCCTTGATTGGGATACTTCGCTTTGAATAATTTCCGCAAAGTTGTGTCAGATAAATCGATATACAATGGTATAGGACCTTGTACCTTGGATGACTGAATGAGGAAGAGATCGTCCAGACAAAAAGAGATAGTTCGAAAAGTTATTTAGATATAGGGTTTTGGTTAGAGAGTGAATGTAAATGTCAGCATATGTGAAGAGTCAGTCACAGTGATGAACTGGGGAAAATGTTTAGGAAAGCAGATATCAATAGAGACATTAGGAAATCAGGGAAAGTACAAAGTGAGTGATAGGATAAGATGTTTTTAACATGGTTGAGTTTGAATATATAATCTTAGGAAGAAACAAATATGTAGTCACCAATAGGAATGATATTTGAGATCATTAGTTAATCAGGACATGGATGTTGTTAGTAATATATGCTCACATTAAATTTAGGCTTTGGTACAATCATAAGGGTGTCCTTTGCATTTTTTGTCAGGAATATTACTGGGTTGAAATGTAAATGTATATCAGGTGACTACAGTATTTCTTCAACTATTTCTGAAAGCAACATTTTAAGACTGATAAGTTAGTATTGGGGACACAAGTACGTGTACCCTGTGCCTATGATTATAAAGATGATGCCTTAATAGACCATACTGTAAATAAATAATATAACTGGATCAAACTTTAAATAATTGATTGAATTGATATCTGAAAATATATAGGAAATCTTATATTGATATACATAAGTTCATTCTAACCAGTTATACATCTAATGGTAATTTTAGCATTATGGTTTATGATGAAGAGTGTGGGAGTTTTGCTTCAAAAATGATTATGGAAATCGAAAATAATATGTTTGGAAATAATCTCATGCAAAGAACAGTCAAGAAACATGGAGGAATACATATGTTCTGAAGCAGCAAGTAATTGCAAGTGAACCAAATGCGTACAGATTTGTGAACTTGTGGATGAAAAGTATTATCGTATGATGTCCATAAACTGAAGAAATTGTAATGTACCAGTGTTGAATAAATATGAACTTCAAAATACACATCATGTCCCATAGGATTTTACTTGCATTGATGTTAAACTGGGTCAGTTACTGTACAAATATTAGGATTTGTAAGCACCATTCACCAAAGTTAGTTTTCAGTACTGGGAAATAAATATGTATTTCATGTGGATGAATATTTCTGAGAATAATCTTGTGAAAATTTGATTATAAATCCACATATAGGAACATGAGTTAAATTAATGAGTGTATAATAAGACACATATATTTCATATTTTGAATAATCTGGAGAAAAAAAAATATATATATATATAGATACAAACACAGACATTAAAATGTAGTAATATGTATGCCAGTCAAAATTCATTATGAAATATATATCATCCTCATATCCAAAAATATTCTTTTTACTGAGCATGGATTTATGTATAATGCTGTTCATCTAGGAAATTCACCAATATGTTGAATTTACAGTTCCATCAGTATTTAGGGGCAGTGATCTCTTCTCACAATCTGTATCATCCTAAAACAGCAAGCTCACAAGAATGTACGTGTGATACCAGGTAGGATACTAAACATGCATAATAAATTTCATGAGATGAATAGGCTACAGAGAAAGGGAGACAGAAATGTACATATGTGTTAACTTTAAAAACTCATGGAGAAGTATTACAATAAAAAGTTGACTAGATTTATAACACATACACTTGATAAAGCAGAACGCAAGTCCTAGTATACACCATGCCTCCTATGTACGGCCTGTATTTCTATTCTGTTAGGTTTCTTTTTCTACATCATATTAAGATTAGTAGTCAGAGTCTAGTAGGGTATGGGTTAGTGACAGGGATTCAGTATTTCTAATGGAAAATAGGAAAATGAATCTAATGTGTATGCAAATATTTGCTAGACAAAAATCTTCCCACTGTCCTCCAAAACAATGCCTTGATATTTCCTTCGCCACAAGTAATACACAATTAGTGGAGAAGAGTTTGAAAATCTGTGAATATATATCTGGAAAAGAAAATGCTCAGGAGTTCACAACCTTGGAGGTGGTAGAGGAATTTCCAAAAGTAAGGTACAGGGTAAACACTCCACAAACATGGAACTCTGGTGGCCTAATGAGTTTTTGAGAAACTGCCTCTGAGTTTGGGCCCTTGAAAAATTTGTTGTTGTCAGGAGCTTTAGCTTCCTTTGTATTGAGACCATCAAACCTGGGTCGGCATCTATGTGACCTGGATGACATGGTTCCTTATATGCTATTGAACATGAGGAAGAAGTTCTGAATTTTCCCTTTGTTAGTAAACTGAGGACACTGGGGTCTAAGTGTCTAACCATGTGATCTGTGAAGCCATTTGGTCATACTCCACTTTTCGTGGCGTTTCTTACTGCTGCACTGGGAGTTTGGTATTGGCTTCACGTAATACAAGGAGAAAAACTGGGACACAGTGCTAGAGGGAGTACTCTCACGTGTAGTGGGTGAGGGTCTGCAGGAGAATGCACCAACCAGGCTTCTATCCCAAAAAGCTTGCACCCATGTCCATAGCAACCTGATTCTGAACATTGCCCTGAAACCTCTCCATATAACAAGGTCCCTTTACTTGTAATGTTCTGCTGGCTGCAACATGTCAGTCACAAGTCATTCGGAAACCAATGGCAGAACCACGTGTCCCGACGACAGATGTTTTATCATACACCTGCCCACCACTGCTCTGGGCCCACTAATCAGCAGGCTCCAACTTTCTGGCACCTCTGTTCTCACCATTTTCATGAAACCCAGTCAATCAATGCAATGTCTGGTACACTCATGATCAGCAACAGATATCCAAAGGTTCTCCAGTGCCATCTGTTCATGGAAATTTAAAAAATTCATGGTATTTATCTAGCCAATTTTCAAGGATGAAGTTGGAGGCACTGTGGCTTTCAATTTATTCAGGAACCATGAAATGGTGAGGAAGCTTATTTCAATTAAAGCTCGGGAGAACTCTCAGAGGCAAGGTTTCCCAAAGAGTGGCCAAAAGGTCACATTAAGCCAGGCCCATTGAGGTCTACAATTGAGGTCCATGTGTGTTTTGACTCTCAACAATGGCTGCCACGTCTTTCTGAATAAAGTCATGTGATATCCTGCCTGAGATTCCCAGTGCTCTTTGGAAAGCTATCCTGAGCCTAGATCTCAGTCTCCAAGGGCAACTCTCATGTGTGGCCTCCTAAAATCCCAACACAATTCATGTCAATACTTCTCTGAGTTCATTTCAGTCTCTAAGGGGAATCACTCCAGAGTTGAAGTCCATGCGGACCCAGTCATCTCTTCCAACCACCACACAAATGACCACAATTAAACCAAAACACTCCCACATGGCCCTCATCTTCTTCAATATAAACTCTCAACATAACCTCTTGCTGGAGGTTTCCATGAGGGGCGCAGCCTAAGGAAGGGTCCAAAATAAGCTCACTTGCCCCTTATTTGCCTAAACTCATTGTGGCCTGGAAACCCTTCCTGTGAACCAGATGTGATCAAATAGGCCTGCCCTTAATACTGCTCTACTTCTCCAATTTGAGGCCTACTCTCTGTGGGGCATAGATTCTTTATGTGAATTGGGGTCATGAGAAAATCAAGCACCTATGGGCTACCCTCTGCAGGGCTTTGAAGAACCCATTTCAGTGAGTCGAGGAATTGGACCAAATGTTCTTTAGATATAGGGTTTTTGTTAAAGAGTGAAAGTAAATGTCAGCATATTTGAAGAGTCAGTCACAGTGATGAACTGGGGAAAATGTGTAGGAAATCAGATATCAATAGAGACATTAGGAAATCAGGCAAAGTACAAAGTGAGTGATAGGATAAGACATTTTTAACAGGGTTCAGATTCAATATTTAATCTTAGGAAAAAACAAATATGTAGTCACCAATAGGAATGATATTTGAGATCATTAGTTAATCAGGACTTGGATGTTGTTAGTAATACATGCTCACTTTCAATATAGGCTTTGGTACAATCATAAGTGTGTCCGTTGCATTTTGTGTCAGGAATATTACTGTGATAAAATGTGTATGTATATCAGGTGACTAGAGTATTTCTTCCACCAATTCTTAAAGCAATATTTTAAAGACTTATAAATTAGTATTGTGGATACAAATAGGTATACCATCGGTCTATGAATATAGAGATGATGCCTTAATAGACCATACTGTGAATAAATAATATAACTGGTTCAAACTTTAAATAATGGATTGAATTGATATCTGAAAATATATAGGAAATTTTATATTGATATACATAAATTCATTCTAACCAGTTATACATCTAATGGTAATATTAGCATTATGGTTTATCATGAAGAGTGTCTGAGTATTGCTTCAAAAATGATTATGGAAATCAAAAATAATGTGTTTGGAAAGAATCTTATGAAAAGAACAGTCAAGAAACATGGAGGAATACATGTGTTCTGAAGTAGGAAGTGATTGAAAGTGAACCAAATGCCTATAAATTTGTGAAATTGTGGATGAAAGGATATATCCTATAATGTCCATAAACTGCAGAAATAGTAATGTATCAGTGTGGAATAAAAATGAACTTCAAAATACACATCATGGTCCCATAGGTGTCTACTTGCATTGATGTGAAACTGGGTCAGTCACTGTGGAAATATTACGATTTGTATGCACCATTCACTGAATTTAGTTTTCAGTACTAGGAAATAAATATGTATTTAAGGTGGATGAATATTTCTAAGAATTATTTTGTAAAAATTTGATTATAAATCCACATACACACACATGAGTGAATTTAGAAAGTGTATAATAAGACACATATATTTCATATTTTGGAAAATCTAAAGAGTAGATATCTATATCTATAGAGATAGATAGATAGATAGATAGATAATTAGATACTCACATACACAGACATTAAAATGTAGCAATATATATGCCATTCGAAAATCATAATAAAATGGATATCATCCACGTATCCAAAAATATTCATTTTACTGAACATTTATTTATGCATAATACTGTTCATCTAGGAAATTCACCCATAGGTAGAATTTCCAGTTCCATCAGTATTTAGAGGGAGCGATCTCTTCTCACAATTTGTATCTTCCAAAATAAGGAAGCTCACAAGAATGTACATGTGATACCAGGTAGAATTCTAAAGATGCATTAAAAAATACATGTGATGAATAGGCTACAGAGAAAGTGAGACAGAAATTTACATATGTGTTAATTTTAAAAACTCTTGGAGAAGTATTACAATGAAAAGTTGACTAGATTTATAACACATACCATTGATAAAGCCAAAGGCAAGTCCAAGTATACACCATGACTCCTATGAAAGGCCTGTATTTCTATTCTGTTAAGTTTCTTTTTCTCCATCATATTTTGATTAGTAGTCAGAGTCTAGTAGGGTATGGGGTAGGTTCAGGGATTCAATATTTCAAATGGAAAATAGGAAAATGAATCTAATGTGTATGCAAATATGTGCTACACAAAAATCTTCCCACTCTCATCCAGAACAATGCTTTGACATTACCTTCGCCCCAAATAAGACACAATTAGTGGAGAAAAGTTAGAAAATCTGTGAATACATATGTGGAAAGGAAAATGCTCAGGAGTTCACAAACTTGTAGCAGGTAGAATGGGTTACAAAAAGAGAGAGGGTAAACACTCCACAAACATGGAGCTCTGCTAGCCTTTTTGAGAAACTGCCTCTGAGGTTGGGCAGTTAAAATATGTGTTGTTGTCAGGAGCTTTAGCTTCCTTTGTAGTGAGACCATCAATTCTGGGTCTCCATCTATGTGACCTGGATGACATGGTTTTTTTATTTTCTAGTGAACATGAGGCAGCAGTGCTGAATTCTCTCTTTGTAGGTAAACTTTGGCCACTGGGGTCTAAGTATCTAACTGTGTTGTCTGAAAAGCCATTATCCACTTTCGTGGTGTTTTTTACTGCTGCACTGTGAGTTTGGTATTGGCTTCACGAAATACAATTAGTTCTACTGGGACTCAGTGCTGGAGGATGTACTCTCACGTGTTTTGGGTTACTAAAATGCACCAGTGGGGCTTCAATCCCACATAGCTTTTCAACTTGACAATAGCAACCTGATTCTGGACATTGGCAGGAATCCTCTCCATATAATAAGATGCCTTTACATACAGTCTGCTGGCTGTACCATGTCAGTCACAAGTGATTTCTAAGCGAATGGCAGATCCACGTGGCCCCACCAGAAATGTTTTTTTCACACACCTACACTCCACTGCTCTAGGCCCACTAGTCTGCAGGCTCCAACTTTCTGGCATCTATGTTCTACACTTTTTCCATGAAACCCAGTCAATCAAGGCACTGTCTGGTACAATCATGATCAGCAACAGGACATCCAGAGGTTCTCCAGTGCAACCTGGTCATGGTAATTTCAAAAAATTCATGGTATTTATCTAGATATTTTTCAATAATGAAGTTGGAGGCATTGTGGGATTCAATTTATACAGGAACCATTAAAAGGTGAGGAATCTCATTTCAATGAAAGGTCTGGAGAACTCTCACAGGCAAGGCTTCCCAAAGAGTGGGCAAAAGGTCACATGAAGCCAGGCCCATTGAGGTCTACAATGTGAATTCCATGTGTGTTTTGACTCTCAACTATGGCTGACAATCTTTCAAAATAAAATCTTGTGATATCCTGGCTGAGATTCCCAGTGCTCTGTGGAAAGTCACCCTGGGCCTAGATCTCAGTTTCCAATGGCGAATCTCATGCGTGGCCTCCAAAAATCCCAACACAATTCATGGCAATACTTCTCTGAGCTCAGTTCCACAACTCAGTCTCTAAGGGGAATCACAACAGAGTTCAAGCCCAGGTGGACCCAGGCATCTCTTCCAATTGCCACACAAATGACGACAATTAAAACCAAAACACTCCCACAGGGCCCTCTTCTTCTTTTATATAGACACTAATCATAACCTCTAGCTGGAGGTTTCCATGAGGGGCACAGCCCAAGACAGTGTCAAAAATAATCTCACTTGCCCCTCATTTGCCTAAAGTCAGGGTGGCCTGGACAACATTCCTGTGAAACAGAAGTGATCATATAGGACTGCTGTTAATACTGCTCCACTTCTAAAATTTGAGGCCTACTGACTGTGGGGTATAGATTCTTTGTGTGAATTGGAATCATGAGAAAACGCAAGCACCTATTGTCCAGCCTCTGCAGGGCTTTGAAGAACTCATTTGACACAAATGATCCCTATTCTCACTTGATGGAGGTAATTAATATTACAGAGGAAGGCGAGAGGCTTCATGTACAATGACTGATCTTTTTTTCCATTTTGGTTTTGGATGCCCACATGGGATCTTTCTCTAGATACATCAGGTGCTGAAAATCTAAACCACAGGCTCACACAGGGCCAAAAGGCTGATTCAGACAAATCCCTTTCCAAAGCAATGAAGTAAAAAGCCACAGGTGATTCCCATTCATTTCCATTTGAAAACTCTTTTCTTCAGGCTTCACTAAGGTTTGGCCTGAGGCAAAGACCTTTCTGACATTCAGAGCAACAGAACAATAGGTAATCAAAAGCCCCCAAGCAGGGTTTCTCCTAGGAGACTTTCCTGGTTACTCTGATATGTGAGTTTTCTGAGATGCTCGCCATTCCCTTCAGCTATCCAGTACATGGCTATGTCACAGAGCTTGGAGGTGGTACATATCTTGTACAGAAATACATGATACTAATCTTTAGAGTGGCCAGAAATCAGGAAAAAAATGAGAACATAGGTAGATAGCAGGTGTTGCCCATGGATAAGGCAAGCCTCAGTCCATTCATTATTGGGAAGGATGCATACTGGGAAGTTTTCTACTAGACAAGACACACCCAATAAGCTATTTTCTTTTCTAATATCTACAAAGAAAAACACAGTGGGATACACAGACACAGAAACAGTCTCCTTGTCAAATGACTTACTAGAAACAGTCCACTCCATACCAAACAAACCTCCTTTTTCACCTATTCTCAGATCATGAGAAAAAACCACAAACACAAACCAACACCCACAAATGCACCTCCTTCTTCCAAGTAGGTCTGTGACTATCTGGAGTGTCCTCTGACTGGTAGGACATACGATGTAACCCAGAAATGGCCTTTCTGTCTCAGATCTGGTCTCCTTCGTCAAATCTGTGAATTTATAAGGAGGCAGTGGTGAGCCAATTCCTATGCTCTCAGGAAAGACCCCTCTTCAGAGCTTTCTTGGTATTTGGCAACCCTTACATCAGTAGGTACCAAGAAAGACTGACTCTGTCCTTGGTAAATCCAAAGAAATGAGCCCACTGTGACTGCGACTGGGACTGGCTCAGGGTGCCTGGCTTCCTGGATCACAAAATTCAGAGACCTCCATCACCAAGGAAGTGAGGTGAGGTCACTACCTTCAGAAAATGAATGAGGTCACTGTCTTGGCCACCACTTTGTCCTAACTGTTTCTTCCTATTGTCTCCTGACATGGAGGCTGCCCTACTTCCTGTGATACTTTCACATGTTAGAATGGTATAGAAACCATAGTCACCTGGGAACAGCTCTCCACACAGGCCTGGTTTGGTCCATCTTCCCTACATTAAGAATAGAGAGGCTGACTCAGACACATCCTTTCATCCTGACCATGTTGTTTGCCATGGAATATGACTTTTGTTCTCTCAGGTCCTTCATAGCTGCCTGCATCTTCTCCAGGGATAATTTCTGCATGGATTTTGAGGTACTCAGCAGGTGGAAGATCTCCTAACTTCCTGTATTGTAATACCAACTTTGTCCCTGCTCTTCTGTAAAGTGAGATTGAGGGAATATTGTATGGTCAGGGTTAATAGCATGTTCGATTTGGGTTAGAAATCATTCTGCTGGATGAATAATTGTATTGAGAACCAGCGATATTTATAAGAATATAGAGGGAAAACATAAGTATGAAAACAGAAATCTAGGTAATATTTGAAGCCCAGAAGGATTTGGACCCTTGATTGGGATCCTTAGCTTGAGTTATGTTTTGCACCGAGGTCTCAGTTAAACTGATATACAATGGCATAAGACCCTGTACCTCAGATGATTAAATGTAGAAGAGATCATCCAGTCAAAAAGGGATTGTGTGTAGGATTAGGAAGATAGTCAGTAGGTTTAGGAGGAAGAGTGAGTCTAGGATTTGGACCAAATGTTCTTTAGCAATAGGGTTTTGGTTAGAGAGTGAATATAAATGACACCATATGTGAAGAGTCAGGCACAATGATGAACTGGGGAAAATATGTAGGAAAGCAGACATCAATAGAGACATTAGGAAATCTGGCAAAGTATAACATGATAGGATTAGAGATTTTCAACAGGGTTGAGGTTGAATACATAATCTTAAGAAGAAACAAATTTGTAGTCACCAATAAGATTGACATTTGAGAGCATTAGGCAACCTGGACATGGATATATTTAGTAATCCATGTTCACATTCCATTGAGGCTTTGGTACAATCATAAGGGTGACCTTCGCATTTTGTGTCCAAAATATTACTGTGATAATATGTATATGAAGATCAGGTGACATGAGTATTTTTTCCACCATTTCTGGGGGAAATATTTTGAAAAGATATAAATTATTACTGGGGATACTAATAGGCTTACCCTGTGTTGATGAATATAGAGATGATGCATTAATAGACCATAATGTGAATAAATTATATGACTGGTTCCAAATTTAAATAATGGATTGTATTGATATCTGAAAAAATAGAAGAAATCATTTATTGATATACATACATTCATTCCAACCACTTACATATCTAATGGTTATCTTAGGGTTACCGTTTATCATGAATAGTGAATGAGTTTTGCTTCAAAAATGATTATGGAATTGAAAATAATGTGTTTAGAAAGAAGTCTAGTGAAAAGACGAGTCAAGAAACATGGAGAAATATAAGTGTTCTGAAGGAGGAAGTGATTGAAAGTGAACCAAATGTTTATAAATTTGTGAATTTGTGAATGAAAGGATATATTTTATGATGTCTATAAACTGAAGAAATAATAACGTACCAGGTTTGAATAAAAATGAACTTTAATAAACACATCATATCCAATAGGAATCTACTTGCATTGATGTTAAACTTGGTCAGTTACTGTAGAAATATTACGATTTGTAAGCACCCTTCCCTGAAGTTAGTTTTCAGTACTAGGAAACAAATATGTATTTCAGTGGATGTATATTTCTGAGAATAAACTTGTTAAAAGTTGATAATAAATCCACATATATGAATATGAATGAATTCAGGCAGTCTATAAGAAGACACATATATTTCATATTTTGGTAAATCTGGAGAATATATATATATATATATATATATATATATATATATATATAGAGAGAGAGAGAGAGAGAGAGAGAGAGAGAGAGAGAGAGACACACAAACACACACACATTATAATGTAGCAATATATATGCCAATTGAAATTCATCATGAAAAATAACTCATCCGCATATCCCAAAATATTCATTTTACTGAACAGTAATATATGTATAGTGTTGTTCATCTAGGAAGCTCACTCATGGGTTGAATTTTCTGTTAAAACAGCGTTTAGGAGGAGTGATCTCTTCTCACAATTTGTATCTGCCAAGTCAGCCACCTCACAAAAATGTACATGTGAAACCAGGTAGGATTCTATTTGTGCATATAAAAATACATTTGCTTAATAGGCTACAGAGAAAGGGAGACAGGAATTCACATATTTCTTAACTTTAAAAACACATGGAGAATTATTTCAACAAATAATTGACTAGATTTATAACTCCTACCTTATATCATGCAAAAGGTAAGTCCAACTATACACCATGCTTCCTCTGAAATCCTTGTATTTCTATTCTGTTTGGGTTATTTTTCTCCATTATATTAGGATTAGTAGTCAGAGTTTAGTAGGGTATGGGTTAGTGTCAGGGATTCAGTATTTCAAACAGAAAATTGTAAAATGAATCCAATGTTTATGCAAATATGTGCTAAACAAAATCTTCTCTCTCTCATCCAGAACAATGACTTGACATTCCCTTCGCCCCAAGTAAGTCAGAATTAGAGGAGAAGAGTTAGAAAATCTGTGAATATATATTTAGAATGGAAAATGCTCAGGAGTTCACAACCTTGGAGTTGATAGAGCAGTTTCCAAAAGTAAGTGACATGGTAAACACTCCACAAACATGGAGATCTGCTGGCCTAAACACTTCTTGAGAAATTGCCTCTGAGCTTGGGCACTTGAAATATATGTTGTTTTCAGGAGCTTTAACTTCCGATGTAGTGAGATCATCAAAGCTAGGTCTGCATCTATGTGACCAGGAGGACATGGTTTCTTATTTTCCAATGAACATGAGGCAGCAGTGCTAAACTCTCTCTTTGTAGCTAAATTGTGGCCACTGGGGCTAAGTGTCTCCCCATGTGGACTGTGAAGCCATTTGGTCATCCTCGACTTTTCGTTTTGTTTCTTGCTGCTGCACTGGGAGTTTGTTATTTGCTTCACGATATACAAGGAGTTCAAGTGGGACACAGTGCTGGAGGGAGTTCTGTCACGTGTGGTGGGTCAGTGTCTGCATGAGAATGCACCAACTAGGCTTCTATCCCACATAGCTTGCCCCTTGACCATAGCAACCTGATTCTAAACATTGCCGTGAAAAATCTCCATATAACAAGATGCCTTTATATAGAAGGGTCTGCTGGCTGCACCGTGTCTGTCTCAAGGCATTTGAAAGTCAATGGCAGATCCACATGGCTCCACCAGAGATGTTTTATCACACACCTGCACACCACTGCTCTAGGCCCACTACTCAGCAGGCTCCAACTTACTGGCATCTCTGTTCTACACCATTTTCATGATACCTAGTCAATCAAGGCACTGTCTGGTATACTCATGATCAGCAACAGGACATCCAATGGTTCTCCAGTGCCACCTGGTCATGAGAATTTCTAAAATTTTATGGTATTTATCTAACTATTTTTCACAGATGAAGTTGTTGGTACTGTGGGTTTCAATTCATTCAGGATCCATTAAATGTTGAGGAAGCTCATTTTAATGAAGGATCTGGAGATCTCTCACAGGCAAGGCTTCCCAAAGAGTGGCCAAATTGTCACATGAAGCCAGGCCCATTGAGGTCTACAATGTGAGGTCATGTGTGTTTTGACTCTCAACGATGGCTGCCAAGTCTTTCAGAATAAAACCTGTGATATCCTAGCTGAGATTCCCAGTGCTCTCTGGAAAGCCTCCCTGGGCCTAGACCTCAGTTTCCAAGGCGACTCTCATGTGTGGCCTCCTGAAATCCCAACAACATTCATGGCAATACTTCTCTGAAGTTAGTTCCAAATCTCATTCTCTAAGGGGAATCACATCAGAGTTCAAGCCCAGGTGGACCCAGTCATCTCTTCCAACTACCACACAAATGACCACAATTAAAACCAAAACACTCCCACATGGTTCTCATCTTCTTCCATATAGACACACATCATAACCTGTGGATGGAGTTTTCCATGAGGAGCACAGCCAAACCAGTGCCCAAAATAAGCTCCCTTGCCCCTCATTTGCCTAACGTCACGGTGGATTGGACATGCTTCCTGTGAACCAGGAGTGATCAAATAGGCCTGCCGTAAATGCTCCACTTCTCCACTTTGAGGCCTTCTTACTGTGGGGATTATATTCTTCTTTTTCTAATTTTTTTTGGAAATTTAATTGGAAAGTTAAAAAAATTGTTTTGCAGAATGTTAAATTTCTAATGGCAAAGCCTTCACCTTGTTTGTGAAGGAAACCTTGATGCCTTGCCAATCTGGTAACATGGAGACACTCAAAATTTTCTGTTACATACTACATGGATGAATGGCTACAGCACATAGTTTTTTAAAACTGAAAGGCAGATACCAGCAAGTAAGATAACAAATAAAAGACAATTTTATTAAAAAATAAAGTTGTTAAATGACTCAAATATTGGAAATTCAATTCTTTTTATTTTTGGTTGTTCAAAACATTATAAAACTCATGATATATCATTTTTCATACATTTGACTCAGTTGGGTTATGAACTCCCATATTTACCCCAAATACAAATCGCAGAATCACATCAGTTACACACTCACGTTTTTACATAATAGCATACTAGTTATTGTTGTATTCTGCTACCTTTCCTATCCCCTACTATTCCCCCTCCCCTCCCAACTTCCCTCTCTACCTCACTGCTGTTGTTTAATTCTCTCCCTTGTTTTCCCCTCTTTAGCCTCACAACCTCTTATATGTAATTTTGTGTAACATTGAGTAGTCTCCTACCATTTCCATATGCTTTTCCTTCTCTCTCCCTTTCTCTCCCCCCACTCATCTCTGTTTAGTTTTAATATTTTTCTCATGTTCTTCCTCCCTGTTCTGTTCTTATTTGCTCTCTCTATATAAAAGGAAACATTTGGCATTTGTTTTTTAAGGATTGGATAGATTCGCTTAGCATAATCTATTCTAATGCCATTCATTTCCCTGCAAATTCTATGAGTTTGTCATTTTTCAGTGCTGTTTAATACTCCATTGTGTATAGATGACACATTTTTATTATCCATTCGTCTATTGAAGGGCATCTAGGTTGGTTCCAAAGTCTAGCTATTGTGAATTGTGCCGCTATGATCATCGATGTGGCAGTATCCTTATACTGCGCTCTATTAACATCCTCAGGGAAGAGTCTGAGAAGGGCGATATCTCGGTCAAATGGTGGTTCCATTCCCAGCTTTCCCAGGAATCTCCATACTGCTTTCCATATTGTACTCACCAATTTGCAGTCCCACAAGCAGTGTACAAGTGTACCCTTTACCCCACATCCTCACCAACACTTATTGTTGTTCGACGTCATAATGGCTGCCAATCTTACTGGAGTGAGATGGTATCTTAGGGTGGTTTTGATTGCATTTCTCTGACTGCTAGAGATGGTGAGCATTTTTTCATGTACTTGTTGATTGATTGTATGTCCTCCTCTGTGAAGTGTCTGTTAAGATCCTTGGCCCATTTGTTGATTGGGTTATTTGTTATCTCATTGTTTAATTTTTTTGAGTTCTTTGTATATTCTAGATATTAGGGCTCTATCTGAAGTGTAAGGGGTAAAAATTTGTTCCCAGGATGTAGGCTCTCTATTTACCTCTCTTATTTTTTCTCTTGCTGAGAAAGATTTCTTTAGATTAAGTAAGTCCCATTTGTTTATTCTTTTTATTAACTCTTGGGCTATGGGTTTCCTATTAAGGAATTTGGAGCCCAACCCCACAGTATGTACATCGTAGCCAACTTTTTCTTCTATCAGACGCAGTGTCTCTGATTTTATATCTGGCTCCTTGATCCATTTTGAGTTAACTTTTGTGCATTGTGAGAGAAAGGGATTCAGTTTCATTTTTTTGCATATGAATTTCCAGTTGTCCCTGCACCATTTGTTGAATATGCTATCCTTCTTCCATTGCATGCTTTTAGGCCCTTTTTCAAATATAAGAAAGTTGTAATTTTGTGGATTTGTCTCTGTGTCCTCTATTCTGTACCATTGGTCCATCTGCCTGTTTTGATACCAGTACCACACTGTTTTTGTTACTATTGCTTTGTAGTACAGTTTGAACTCTGGATTCACACTTCCTGCTTAGAATTGCTTTCGCTATTCTGGGTCTTTTGTTTTTCCATATGAAATTCATGATTACTTTATCTATTTCTACAAGAAATGCCATTGGGTTTTTGATTGGCATCGCAATAAACCTGTAGAGAACTTTGGGTAATATCGCCATTTTGATGATGTTATTTCTGCCTATCCATGTACAGGGCATACTTTTCCATCCTCTAACATCTTCTTCTATCTCTCTCTTTAGGGTTCTGTAGATTTCATTGCATAAATCTTTCACCTCTTTGGTTAGGTTGATTCCCAAGTTTTTTATTTTCTTTGAGTATACTGTAAAAGGAGTGGTTTTCCTCATTTAAATTTCAAAAGTTTTGTTGCTGATATACAGGAATGCCTTAGATTTATGCGTGTTGATTTTATATCCTGCCACTTTGCTGAATTCATTTACTAACATTTACTAACCATCTGGTCCAGGGTTTTTTTTGGTAGGTAGTCTTTTGAAGGTTTCTTCTATTTCTTCCTTTGTTATTGGTCTATTTAAATTTTGTGTGTCTTCCGGACTCAATCTGGGCAGATCATATGACATAAGAAATTTATCGATATCTTCATTATCTTCTGTTTTATTGGAATATAGGGTTTCAAAATACGTTTGAATTATCTTCTGTATTTCTGTAGTGTCTGTTGTGATATTGCCTTTTTTATCCCATATGTTAGTAATTTGAGTTCTCTCTCTACTTCTCTTCATTAGCATGGCTAAGGGCCTGTCGATTTAATTTATTTTCAAAGAACCAACTTTTATTTGTTCAATTTTTTTTGTTTCAATTTTGTTGATTTCTCCTCTAATTTTAATTATTTCTTGTCTTCTACTACATTTGTTGTTTTGCTCTTTTTTTCTAGGTTTTTGAGATGTAATGTGAGATCATTTATTTGTTGTTTTTTTCTTTTTTTGAGGAAAGAATTCCAAGAAATGAATTTCCCTCTTAAAACTGCTTTCATTGTTTCCCACAGAATCCGGTATGTTGTGTCTGTATTGTCATTTGTCTCTAAGAGATTTTTTATCTCCTCCTTTATGTCTTCTGTAACCCATTGATTATTCAGTAACATATTGTTCATTTTCCATGTGATGTAGAATTTTTCCTTCCTTCTTCAATCATTAATTTCAAGTTTCATTCCATTATGATCAGATATGGTGCATGGTATTATCTCCATACTTTTATATTTACTAAGAGTTTCCATATGGCATAATATATGGTCTATATTTGAGTAGGACCAATGTGCTGCTGAGAAGAACATGTATCCACTTTATGATGTTTGATATATTCTATATATGTTGGTTAAGTCTAGGTTATTGATTGTGCTATTGAGTTCTATAGTTTCTTAATTCAGATTTTCTCTAGAGGATCTGTCCAATGGCGAGGGTTGTGTGCTGAAGTCACCCGTAATTATTGTGTTATAGCCTATATGACTCTTGAACTTGAGGAGAGTTTGTTTTATGACTTGGCACCACCATTGTTTGGTGCATACAAATTGATAATTGTTATGTCTTGTTGGTGAATGTTGCCTCTTAACAGTATATAGTGTCCTTCTTTATCACTTTTGATTAACTTAGCTTTTAAGTTGATTTTATTCGATATGAGTATGGCCACTCCTTCTTGCTTCCGAGGGCCAACAATGGCTGCGAAGTCTTTCAGAATAAAATCATGTGATTTCCTGGCTGAGATTCCCATTGCTCTGTGGAAAGCCACCTTGGGCCTAGATCTCAGTTTGAAAGGGTGACAATCATGCGTGGCCTCCTAAAAACCAACACAATTCATATCAATACTTCTATGAGGTACGTTCCAGAACTCAGGCTCTAAGGGGAATCACACCAGAGTTCAAGCCCAGGTGGACCAAGTCATCTCTTCCAACCCCCACACAAATGACCACAATTAAAACAAAAAAACTACCACATGGCCCTCATCTTCGTCCATAAAGACCCTCATCAAATGTTCTGGATGGAAGTTTCCATGAGGGTTGCAACTAAAGACAGTTTTCAGAATAAGCTCCCTTGCCTCTAATTTCCCTAAAGTCAGGGTGGCCTGGACACCCTTCCTGTGAACCAGGAGTGATCAAAAAGGCCTGCCATTAATTCCGCTTTGTTTCTATAATTTGAGGCTTACTGAATGTCAGGTATAGATTTTTTATGTGATTTGGAGTCATGAGAAAACCCAACCACATCTGCAGAGCATTCAAGAATTTATTTGACAAAGAGGATCCCTATTCTCACTTGAAGGGGGTCAGGAACCTAACAGAGAAAGGCAAGAATCTTCATCCACAATGACTGCTCTTTTTGCCATTTTGGTTTTGAATGCACACATGGGATCTTTCTTTAGATCCATCAGGTGCTGAGAATCGAAGCCACAGCCTCACACAGGGCCAAGAGGCAGATTCAGACAAATTCCTTTCCAAAGCAATTAAGCAAAGAGCCACAGGTGATGCCCATTTATTTCCATTTGAAATTTTTTTCTTCAGGCTTCACAAAGGGGTGGCCTGAGGCAAAGACCTTCCTGACATTCAGGGCAACAGAACCTTGATTGGTATACTGAGCTTGAATTATGTTCTGCACCGAGGTCTCAGATAAATCGATATACAATGGCATAGGACCGTGTACCTCGGATGATTGAATGTAGAACAGAACATCCAGTCAAAAAGGGATAGTCTGTAGGATTAGGAAGATAGTCAGTAGGTTTAGGAAGAAGAGTGAGACTAGGAGTTGGACCAAAAGTTCTTTAGCAATAGGGTTTCAGTTAGAGAGTGAATGTAAATGTCAGCACATCTGAAGAGAAAGTCACAATGATGAACAGGATAAAATATGTAGGAAAGCAGATATCAATAGAAAGATTAGGAAATCAGGCAAAGTATAAAGTGAGTGATAGGATTAGACATTTTCAACAGGCTTGAGGTTGAATATATAATCTTAGGAAAAAACAAATATGTAGTAATCAATAGGATTGACATTTGAGAGCATTAGGCACCCTGGACATGAATGTTTTTAGTAATCCATGGTCAGTTTCCATTTAGGCTTTGGTACAATCATATGTGTGACCTTTGCATTTTGTGTCCAGAATACTACCGTGATAAAATTTATATGTAGATAAGGTGACATGAGTATTTCTTCCACCATTATGGGGAGTAATATTCTGGAAACTTATAAATTAGTACTGGTGATACAAATAGGTGTACCTTGTGTTGATCATTATTGAGATGTTGCATGAATAGACCAGATTGTGAATAAAGTATATAACTGGTTCCAACTTTAAATAATGGATTGAGTTTGCATCTGAAAATATATTGGAAATCTTATATTGATATATATACCATCATTCCAACCAGTTATATATGTAATGGTAATATTAGGGTTATGGTTTATCGTGAAGGGTGAGTATTGCTTCAAAAATGATTATGGAATCAAAAATAATGTGTTTAGAAAGAAGTCTAGTGAAAAGACCAGTAAAGAAACATGGAGGAATACATGTGTTCTGAAGTAGTAAGTAAATGAAAGTGAACCAAATGCCTATAATTTTGTGAAGTTGTGGGTGAAAAAATATATCCTATGATGTCCATATACTGAAAAAATAGTAATGTACCAGTGTTGAGTAAAAATGAACTTCAAAATACACATCATGTCCCATAGCAATCTACTTGCATTGATGTTAAACTGGGTCAGGTACTGTAGAAATATTAGGATTTGTATGCACCACCTACTGAACTTAGTATTCAGTAGTAGGAAAACAATATGTATTACAGGTGTATAAATATTGCTGAAAATAATCTTGTAAAAATTGGATTTTGAACCCACATACATGAATATAAATGAATTTAGGGAGTGTACAATAAGACACATATTTTTCATATTTTTTTAAAATCTGGAGAATATATATACATATATATATATATATATATATATAATATATATATATATTATATATATATATAATACATATATAATATATATATGTATATATATACACATATATATTTTTTTCCAGATTTAAAAAAAATACATACACACACACACACACACATTAATATTTAGCAATATATATGCCAATCGAAATTCATCATGAAATATAATTCATCCACATATCCAAAAATATTCATTTTACTGAACATGGATTTATGTATAGTGTTTTTCACTAGGAAGCTCACCCATAGGTTGAATTTTCAGTCCCATCATTATTTAGGGAGAGTCATCTGTTCTCACAATTTTATATTCCAAAATCAGGGAGCTCACAAGAATGTCCGTGTGATACCAGGTAGGATATTATATATATATATGTATAAAAAAATACATGTGCTGAATAGGATACAGAGAAAGGGAGACAGGAATTTATATATGTGATAATTTTAAAAAATCATGGAGAAATATTACAATGAAAAGTTGACTAGATTTAAAACACATACTCTTGATAATGCAGAAGGCAAATAGAAGTATACACCATGCTTCCTATGAAAGGCCTGTATTTCTATTCGGTTAGGTTTCTTTCTCTCCATGATATTCGGATTAGTAGTCAGCGTCTAGTAGGGTATGGGTTAGGGTCAGGGATTCAGTATTTCAAATGGAAAAAAGGAAAATGAATCTAATGTGTATGCAAAAATGTGATACACAAAAATCTTCCCCCTCTCATCCAGAACAATGCCTTGACATAACCATCGCTAAAATTAAGACACAATTAGAGGAGAGGAGTTAGAAAATCTGAATATATATGTGGAATGGAAAATGCTCAGGAGTTCACAACACTGGAGGTGGTAGAACAGTTTCCAAAAGTAAGGGAGAGGGTAAACAATCCAGAAACATGGAGCTGTGCTGGCCTTGAGACTTCTTGAGAAACTTCCTCTGAGGTTGGGAACAATAAATATGTAATTGTTAGAAGATTTAGCTTCGTTTGTAGTGACACCATGAAATCTGGGTCTGCATCTCTATGACCTGGAGCACATGGTCCTTATTTTCTAATGAACATGAGGGAGCAGTTCTGAATTCTCTCTTTGTAGGTAAACTGTGGTCCCTGGGAGCTAAGTGTCTTTCCGTGTGGACTGTGAAGCCATTTGGTGATCCTCCACTTTCCAGGGTGTTTCTTACTGCTGCACTGGGAGTTTGGTATTTGCTTCACGAAATACAAGGAGTTCAACTGGGACAAAATGCTGGAGGGAGTTCTGGCATGTGTGGTTGGTCAGGGACGCAAAGAGAATGTACGAACCAGGCTTCTATCCTACATAGCTTTCCCCTTGACTATAGCAACCTGATTCTGAACATTGCCCTGAAACCTCTCCATATGACAAGATGCCTTTACATATAAAGGTCTCCTGCCTGCACCATGTCAGTCGCAAGTCTTTTGAAGCCAATGGAAGATCCAGGTGGTCCTACCAAAAATATTTATTTACACACCTACAGTCCACTTCTCTACGCCCACTACTCATTAGGCTCCAAATTACTGGCATCTCTGTTCTACACCATTTTCACGAAAACCAGTCAATCAAGGCACTCTTTGGTACACTCATGATCCACAACAGGAAATCCAAAGTTTATCCAGTGCCACCTGGTCATGGGAATTTCAAAAATTTTATGGTATTAATCTAGTCATTTTTCAAAAATGAAGTTAGAGGCACTGTGGGTTTCAATTAATTCAGGAACCATTAAATGGTGAGGAAGCTCATTTCAATGAAAGCTCTGGAGAACACTCACAGAAAAGCCTTCCAAAAGACTGGCCAAAAGGTCACATGAATCCAGACACATTGAGGTGTACAATGTGAGGTTCATATATGTTTGGACTCTCAACCAAGGCTGCCAAGTCTTTAAGAATTAAATCATGTAATATCCTGGCTCAGAATCCCCGAGCTCTGTGGAAAGCCATCCTGGGCCTAGATCTCAGTTTCCAAAGGCGATTCTCACGCGTGGCCTAGTAAAATCCCAAGAGAACTCACGACAATACTTCTCTGAGGTCAGATCCAGAACTCATTCTTTAAGGGGAATCACACCAGAGTTCAAGCCCAGGTGATCCCAGTCATCTTTTCCACCTACCACACAAATTACCACAATTAAAACAAGAACACTCCCATATGGCCCTCATCTTCTTTCATATTGACACTCATCATAATTTTGCTGGAGGTTTCCATGAGGGGAGCAGACCAAGACAGTGTTCAAAATAAGCTCCTTTGACCCTCATTTGCCTATAGTAAAGGTGGCCTGGACACCCATCCTGTGAACCAGGAGTGATCAAATAGGCCTGCCATTAATACCGCTCCAATTCTCCAATTTGAGGCCTACTGACTGTTTGGTTTAGATTCTTTATGTGAATTTTAGTCATGAAATAACCAAGCACCTATGGGCTAGCCTCTGCAGGTTTTGAAGAACTCATTTGACCCAAAGGATCCCTATTTTCACTTGATGGAGTTCCGGAACCTTACAGAGGAAGTTGAGAGACTTCATCCCAATGGCTGCTCTTTCTACCATTTTTCCTTTGGATGCAAACATGGGAACTTTCTTTAGATCCATCAGGTGCTGAGAATCTAAGCCTCAGCCACACACAGGGCCAGGGGGCTGATTCAGTCACATCCCTTTTCAAAGCACTTAAGAAAAGAGCCACAGGTATGCCCAATCATTTCCATTTGAAAACTGTTTTCTTCAGGCTTCACAAAGGGGTGGCCAGATGCAAAGAACTTCCTGACATTCAGGGCAACAGAACAATAGGTAAGCAAAAGGCCCAAAGCAGGGTTTCTCCTCTGAGACTTTCCTCGTCACACTGATATCTGAGTTTTCTGAGATGCTCGCCATCACCTACAGCTATCCAGTACATGGCCATGTCACAGAGCTTGGAGGTGGTACATATCTTGGACACAAAACCATGGGCCTATTCTTGAAATTGGCCGGAATTCAGGACGAAAATAGAAACTTAGGAAGGTAGCAGGTGTTGCTCATCGATAAGGCAAGCTACAGTCCATTCATAAACGGGGCAATATGAATGCTGAGAAGCTTTCAACTAGACACGACACATCCATTGATGAATTCTCTTTTCTAATGTCTACAACCACGGAAACAGTGGAATACACAGACATAGAAACACTCGCCCTGTGAAAAGACTTACTAGAAACAGTCCACTTCAAATGAAACAAACCGACTGTCCTACCTATTCTCAGAAAATGAGACAAAACCACAAACCCACAACCACACCCACAAAGCCACCTCCTTCCCCTAAGTAGGTCTTTGACTATCCGGAGTGTCCTCTGACTTGTAGGCCATAATACGTTCCCCCGAAATGGCCTGTCCTGTCTCAGATCTGGTCTCCTTGGCAAACTCTGTGAACTTCTCAGGAGCCAACGGTGAGCCACTAACGACTTTCTCAAGAAAAGCCCCGCTTCCGAGCTTTCCTGGCATTTGGCCTTCTCACGTCTGAAGGTACCAAGAAAGACTGACTGCATTTAGGAAATCCAAACAAGTGAGACCATAGGGACTGGGACTGGGACTGGCTCTGGGTGCCTGGCTTCCTGGATCCAAAGTTCAGAGAGTTCCATCACCATGGAAGTGAGGTGAGGTCACTTCCTTCCTGAACTGAATGAGGTCCCTGTCTTGGCAACCACTTTGTCTTAACTGTTACTTCCAAGGGTCCCATGAGATTGAGGCTGCCCCTACTTCCTGTGACACTTTCACAAGTTAGAATGGTATATCAACCATAGGCACCCAGGAATAGATCTCCACACAGGCCTGTTTTGGTCCATGTTCTCTACATTAAGAAGAGAATCTGATTCAGACACAACCTTTTATCCTGACCGGGTTGTTTGCCATGGAAGATGACTTTTGGTCTCTCAGGTCCTTCATAGCTGCCTACATCTTCTCTAGGGATCATTTCTGCATGGGCCTTTGAGGTTCTCAGCAGGTGGAAGTTTCCCTACATTTCTGTATTTTAAAATCAACTCTTTCCCTGCTCTTCTATAAAGTTAGATTGAGGGAATAGTGTATGATTATGGTTAAAAACATGTTTGATTTGGGTTAGAAATCATTGTGCTGGATGAATAATGGTATTGGGAACCTGCTATGTGTATAAGAGTATATAGGTGTAATATATGTATGAAAAAAGAAATCTAAGTATGATTTGAAGGCCAGAAGGGCATTGGGCCCTTGATTGGGATACGCAGCATTGAATTACGTTCTGCAGAGATGTCTCAGATAAATCGATATACAATGGCATAGGACCTTGTACCTTGCATGAATTAATGTAGAAGGAACATCCAGTCAAAAAGGGATAGTCGGTAGCGAAAGGTTAATAAAATAGGTACTTGCTATTTCCTGTTTTTCTGTATGCTTAAAAAAACACTGTTGAAATCTTGAGAAATGTTTGCTAATCTTGTTCTAGAATGTACTGTTCCCAACTGCCAAACTGCAGAATGTACTGCCTCACTCGGTGTCACGCGAACCGCCCACTCACCCTTACACATCAGTAAACTTCCCTCCCTTCCCTCTCCAAGGAATGTATGTAAGCTCTGCATAAGCTGTTCTCAGAGCTCTCTGATCTATTTAAGTTAGCTGTGAGCCCCAGCAAGCTGGACCCAAAATAACCCTTTGCTGTTGCATGAGACAGTCTCTTGGTAGTCTCTTCCTCCAACACTCACCTGACCTTTACATATTGACGTTCCACCGAGTTCCGGCAGTGGCGGATGAGAGACCCCAACGGGCTCCTCTCGAAGCAAGTAAGGCGCCTCTTTCTGGTTTCAGGTGTCATGTTAGGGCTTGGCAAAATTTCTGGCGATGAAGAGCCTGGGGTCTCTCCGATGGTGGCTGAGAGATGTGTCACAGAGACATAGGGCACCTCCCTGGGGGACCCCGCTGAGGACTCGGAGAATCAAGGAACAATTGCTTCATCGACTCAGTGATATTTTCTTTTAGATTCGGTATTGCCATCCTATCGGGTTTTGCCGGCTACGCATTCGTGGTCTCAGTGTTGGATGTCCATTGCCTGTCTTTATGATCTTGTCTTATCTGTGTCATGTGTCTTTGCTTTTACTGTTTGTGTACCTTTCATTATGGGACAGAGCACTTCAATGCCTCTGTCCCTGACCCTTGATCACTGAACCAAAGTCCGCTTAAGGGCTCAGAATCTTTCTTTTTTTAGTAAAACGCTGGACCTGGCAGACTCTCTGTGCCTCAGAATGGCCCATCTTTGGAGTCGTATGGCCCCAAGAAAGATCTTTCTACTTCCCACTAATTTAAAAAGTCAGAGATATTGTCTTTCAGCCAGGGCCACATAGCCATCCTGATCAACAGCCATATATCTTAACTTTGCAGGACCTCTGCAAATCTCCTCCTCCATGGGTGAAGCCTTTCCTTGCCCATGCCTCTGCTCATACTCCTTCCCACATGATCTCTCAAACCCTCACCTCTTCCTCCTCCTCCACCCTCTGTTTTCCCTGAGTCACAAGATTTGACTCTACTGGACTCTTCCTCCTCTCCTTATCCCCTGCCCTCGTCCCCTAACACACAACACACTCTAAGTGATTCCCCTGCTGCTGACTAAGCCTCTCTACCATTGGAGGAAGCTAAGCTGGTAATAGGATCTGATAATGGACCGATGTTCATGGCCCTGGTAAGTCAGGGGTTAGCCAGGAACCTGGGGATTAATTGGAAGTTATATTGTGCTTATAGACCCCAGAGTTCAGGACAAGTAGAAAGAATGAATAGAACCATTGAAGAGACCTTAACGAAATTAAGCTTAGAGACCAGCATAAAAGATTGGACTGTGCTCCTGACTTATGCAATGTTTCATGCAAGAAAAAATCCTTCTGTTTCTTTGAGTAACCTTACCCCCTGAGAAATTCTCTATGGTGGCCCTCGTCCAGTAAGGGTCCTAAGCCCAACTGTAAGACCTAAGGATCCTTTCCACACCCTCTTGCTTGACAGACTTAAAGCTCTTGAAAGAACTCAGTGATACCTGTGAAAATAGCTGCCCACTGCGTAACAAACTGTGTACCAGGGGATTCCACATCCATATCAAATAAGAGACTTCATGTATGTAAGATGACATCAGGTGTCATCCCTGGAACCCAGCTGGAAAGGACAATACCAGGTGCTACTTATAACACCTACAGTGGTAAAGGTATACAGAATCACTTCTTGGACCCATGCCTCTCATCTCAAGCCTGCTCCTTGTCCAGAATCTTTCTGGAAACTGGAAAAGACTGGTAACAGTTTCAAATTGTGTATTCGCCATGTGGATAAGGTTATATACTCTCCCCTTGGCCACAAGTAGTCCTAACCCTCATCAGCCTTTTAAGCAGTGATGGCTGATCACAAATCCTACTGGAAAAGTGTATAATCTATCTCACATACAGCCCCCTTAGGGACCTGGTGGCCATCTCTCCACCCAGACATTTGTCAGCTGGCCATAGTTTTTTTCTATTGGGATATCCCTGATGAAGAAAATCCCACTAAAATACCATTAAATCCCTTCTGTACCATAGATAATGGAAACAAACATTATGGATGTAGGGACACGTGAGCCAGATGCAGGTTGGCTAGCCTAGATTACTATGTTTGCCCGGGAAACTATCAAGGCCACAAACAGTAACGGCTGTGTGGGGGAAAAACCGACTTCTTCTGTATGTCATGGAGATGTGAGCATACAGAGGCTGCCTGATGGAACCCCAATACTTCATCAAATTCAGTACACAGCATTGGCCATATTACCAAGTAGACAACAGAAAAAGGATGGCCCCCAGAGGGGTCTCTAGATCCTCAAATTTTGCGTGACCTTTTTAACTTCTGCAAGTGCTCAAAAGGGTGAAAGGAGATTCCCCTATGTGGAAGCCCTTTCCCTCCTTCACTCACATCCTGAACTATGCTTCTCCAATAGATTTTTATCCTCAGCCTTCTGCTCCAGACTCTCTGCTGTCACTCCCACCTCAGCAACGTGATTTCTCCCCTCCAATTACTAGATCAGAATCCCAAACCTTCACCAGTTCTCAGACAATTGCCCGCTTGTGAGGTAGCAGGTACTGAGGTACCCCTCCACCCACTCACTCCTCTCTCTTCCTGTCAGTGCCCACACCGGGTCCCACCAGGTCCTCTTTCCAGCTAACCCAAAGCTCAAACGAGCTGAGGAGAGCTCTCAGACCCTTATCCAAGATGTAATATAAATGGCCATTAAAGTTGCTTTGTCATCACTGAAAACAGGTTACTAAAATTTAAAGTCCCTCACAGGATTTTGGGATACTCACTCCCGTTTTCTGCTCTGCTCTACCTGTTCTACTGCTCAAGTTTTTTGCTAGGAAATTCCCAAACACCTTTCCAATTATTCTTTTACATCTCTCTTTTTCCTCATTCTCAGATCCTCGGAGCTTCTCTCAGCCCCACCTTCCCCGTATTCCCCCTCTGTACCAGGCCCACAGAAAAGTCTTAAATGTCCTTCTCCAGAAGTCTTCACCATGGCTGACTTTAGAACTTTCAGCATAGAGTTTCTATAAAGAGTTCAATGTAGATAAACTTTCTCTTTTTGTATTGCCCTGTTATACTTGGCCACTGGCTAAAAAACTCAGTACTTCTAAGCTAGACAACCCCTAACTAGTTTTTCACAAAATATGTGAACAAGTCCTCTGGCCTTCAGCTGGGGCTTCACAGAAATGGCCACATTTCTAAGATAAAGAAATTACCAACTGGGCTCCATTGTAACAGCTGGCAGGGGGAAAAAAGAAAGGGAATAAAAAGCTCTCCTCCTCCCAGGTGTCCTTGAAAATTTAACTTGCCCAGAACAGAGGAAAAATAAGAAACATATACTGCTTTTTTGAACTTCTGCATACTGTAAACTTCTGAGCCCCATCCCTTATATGTTGGGTACACAATTCTGAAACTACCTAAACTTGAGTTTCAGGGGATTAATTGATTACAACAGAAGCAATGCCCTCGAATCCAGTTGCAACAATATAGGACTGTTTCCCTGTCTTCAGTGCTATCTTAGGTGCCTTGCCTTGTCTGTCCCTACAACAGCATAATTCTATATACTTAAACATTGTTTATGTTTTCATGAAATTGTCAACAGATGTGATTATTTTGAAATGTTGCAGATGTTTCCCAGAAAGCTCTATCATGACGCAGGTTCGTTTGAAGATCAAATAGGGGGGGCATACAACCGGTTCCACTGGGAACTTGTATCCCTCACTTTAGCCATCCTATTAGGAATAGGAGTTGCTGCACGGGAGGGCACAGGAACCACTGCCATTGTCCATGGGACACAACAAATGACCCAATTAGAAGAAGCAATAGAGCAAAACTAAGATATTAGAAACCTCCATCAGAGCTTTGCATGAATCTTTAACCTCTCTCTCTGAAGTTGTTTTAAAGAACAGTTGAGGGTTGGACCTCCTCTTCATTAGAGAAGGGGGCCTTTGTGCTGCATTGAGGGAAGAATGTTGTTTTTATGCTGACCATACTGGAGTTGTAATAAAATCTATGAGTAAATTTAAAAGACACCTTGAAGAGCATCAACAAGAGAGAGAGGCCCAAAAAGGGTGGCTTGAGTCTTGGTTCACACACTCCTCCTGGTTAACTACGTTTTTATCAACCCTGGCCGGTCCAATAATAATCCTCATATTATTGCTAACTATAAAATTCTGTTTGCTCAACCGTGTAATTTCTTTTCTCCAGGCTCAAATTGGACGAGTTAAACTTATGGTAATACCCCACTAGCAGACATAGAATGTGACACCCTCCAATGATCATTTTTATGATTAAAAGTAGCCAGAAGAAGAAGTGGGGAATTAAAGGTTAATAAAATAGGTACTTGTCACTTCTTGTTTTTCTGTATGCTTAACAAAACACTATTGAAATCTTGAGAAATGCTTGCAAATCTTGTTCCCAGAATGTTCTGTCCCCAACTGCCCAACTGCAGAATGTACTCCCTCACCCAGTTGAATGCAAACCACCCACTCACCCTGACCCATCAATAAAATTCCCTCCCTGCCCTCTCCAGGGAAAGTATATAAGCTCTATTTAAGCTATTCTCAGGGCTATCTGCTCTATTAAAGTGATCTCTGAGCCCCAGCATGCTGGACACCGAAAAAACCCTTTGATGTTGCAAGAGATAGTCTGTTGGTGGTCTCCTCCTCTGAAGCTCGCCCCACATTTACTTGGATGATTGTATGTAGAAGAGAACATTCACTCAAAAACGATAGTCTGTAGCATTAGGAAGATAGTCAGTACTTTTATGAAGAAGGGTGAGTATAGGAATTGGAAAAAAATTTCTTTAGCAATAGGGTTTCGATTAGAGAGTGAATGTAAATGTCAGCACAGGTGAAGAGTCAGTCACAATGATGAACTGGGGAAAATATGTAGGAAAGCAGATATCAATAGAGACATTACAAAATCAGGCAAAGTATAAAGTGAGTGATAGGATTAGATATTTTGAACAGGGTTGAGTTTAAATATATAATCTTAGGAAGAAACAAATATGTAGTCACAATTAGGATTGACATTTGAGAGCATTAGGCAAATTTCAGGTGGATGAATATTTCTCAGAATAATCTTGTGAATAGTTGATTATAAATCCACATAATAAACATGAATGAATTTAGGGAGTGTATATAAGACACATATATTTCATATTTTGAAAAATCTGGAGAGTGTATATATATATATATATACAAAACACACACACAGACAAAAAAGTAGCAATATATATGTCAATCAAAATTCATTATAAAATATATATCATCCACAGATCTAAAAATATTAATTTTACTGAACATGGATTTATGTATAATGCTGTTCAACTAGCAAGCTCAACCATAGGTTGAATATCCAATTCCAACAAGTTTAGTAGGAGTGATCTCTTCTAACAATTTGTATCTGCCAAGTCAGCCACCTCACAAGAATGTACGTGTGGTACCAGGGAGGAATCTAAATGTGCATATAAGAATACAGAGAAAGGGAGACAGGAATTCACATATTTGTTAACCTTAAAAATGCATGGACAACTATTTCAACAATAAATTGACTAGATTCATAACTCCAACTCTGTATCATGCAAAAGAAAAGTACAACAATACACCAGGCCTACTCTGAACTGCTTGTATTTCGATTCTGTTTGGGTTATTTTTCTCCATCATATTAGAATTAGTAGTCAGAGTCTGGTCGGGTATGGGTTAGAGTCAGGGATTCAGTATTTTGAATGGAAAATAGAAAACTGAATCCAATGTTTATGCAAATATATGCTACAGAAAATTCTTCCCACTCTCCTCCAGAACAATGCCTTGACATTACCTTCGCCCCAAGTAAGACAATTAGAAGAGAAGAGTTAAAAAATCTGTGAATACCTATCAGGAATGGAAAATGCTCCAGATTTCACATCTTTGGAGGCGGTAGAGGAGTTTCCAAAAGTAAGGGACAGGGTAAACACTCCACAAATATGGAGCTCTGCTGGCCTAAAGACTTTTTGAGAATCTGCCTTTAAGGTTGGGCACTTAAAATATATGTTGTTTTCAGGAGCTTTAGCTTTATTTGTAGTGAGACAATCAAAGCTCGATCTGCATCTATGTGACCTGGAGGACATGGTTATTTACTTTTCAATAAAAATGAGGCAGCAGTGCTGAATTCTCTCTTTGTAGGTAAACTGTGGCCACTGAGGGCTAAGTGTCTCCCCCTGTGGACTGTGAAACAACTTGGTCATCCTCCAATTATCGTGGTGTTTCTTGCTGCTGCACTGGGAGTTTGGTATTTGCTTCATTAAATACAACGAGTTTAAATGGGAAACAGTGCTGAAGGGAGTTCTGTCAGCTGTGGTGTGCAGGGTCTCCAGGAGAATGCACCAACCAGGGTTCTATCCCACGTAGCTTGCCCCCTTGACAATAGCAACATGATTCTGAACATTGCCCTAAAACCTCTCCATATAAAAATATGCTTTTATGTATATGGGTCTGATGGCTGCACCATGTCAGTCTCAAGCCATTTGGAAGCCAATGGAAGATCCACATGGCCCCACCACAGATGTTTTATCACTCACTTGCGTAACACTTCTCTAGGCCCACTACTCACTAGGCTTCTACTTACCAGCATCTCTGTTCTACACCATTTTCCTGAAACCCAGTCAATCAAAGCCCTGTCTGGTATATTCATGATCATCAACAGGACATCAAAGGTCCTCCAGTGACATCTGGTCATGGGAATTTTAAAAATTTCATGGTAATTATCTAGCAATTTTTCATGGATGAAGTTGGAGGCACTGTGGTTTGCAATTCATTCAGGAACCATTAAAGGGTTAGGAAGCTAATTTCAATGAAAGCTCTGGAGCACTCTCACAGGCAAGGCTACCCAAAGAGTGGCCAAAAAGTCACATGAAGCGAGGCCAATTGAGGTTTATAAAGCGAGGTCCATGTGTGTTTTGAATCTCAATAATGCATGCCAAGTCTTTCAGAATAAAATCATGTAATATCCTGGCTGAGATTCCCAGTGTTCTGTGGAAAGCCAACCTGTGCCTAGATCTCAGGTTCCAATGGCAACTTCATGCCTGGCCTCCTAAAATCCCAACACAATTCATGGCAATACTTCTCTCAGGTCAGTTCCAGAACTCAGTCTATAAGGAGAATCACACCAGAGTTCAAGTCCAGGTGGACCCAGACAACTCTTCCAACCGCGACTCAAATGAAAACAATTAAAACCAAAATACTCCCTCATGGCCCTATTCTTCTTCCATATAGACACTAATCATAACCTCTTCCTGGAGTTTTCCATGAGTTGTGCAGCCCAAGAGAATGTCCAAAATAAGCTTCTTGCACCTCTTTTGCCTAACTTCAGGGTGGCCTGGGCACCCTTCCTGTGAATCAGGAGTGATCAAATAGGCCTGCCCTTAATACTGCTCCGCTTATCCAATTTGAGGCTCTCTGACTGTGGGGTCTAGATTCTTTATGTGAATTGGAGTCATGAGAAAAGCCAAGACAGTGTCCAAAATCAGCTCGCTTGCCCCTCATTTGCCTAAAGTCAAGGTGGCCTGGACACCGTTTCTGTGAACGAAGAGTGATCAAATAAGCCTGCCGTTAATACTTCTGTGTTTCTCCAATTTGACGCCTATTGATTTCAGGTATCAATTCTTTATGGGATTTGGAGTTATGCGAAAACCCAAGCACCTCTGCAGGGAATTGAAGAACTCATTTGACCCAAAGAATCCCTATTCTCACTTGATGGAGTTCAGGAACTTAACAGAGGAAGGCAAGAGACTTCATCCATAATGAATGATTTTTTTTTTTGCCATTATGGTTTTGGACGCACACATGGGATCATTCTTTAGATCCATCATTTGCTGAGAATCTAAGTCACAGACACAAACATGGCCAAGAGACTAATTCAGACACATCCCTTCCCAAAGCAATTAAGCAAAGAGCCACAGGTGATGACATTTATTTCCATTTGAAAACTGTTTACTTCAGGCTTCACAAAGTGGTGGATTGAGGCAAAGAACTTCCTGACATTCAGTGCAAAACAACAATAAGTAAGCAAAAGGCCCAAAGCAGGGTTTCTCCACTGAGACTTTCCTGGTCACACTGATATCTGCGTTTTCTGAGATGCTCGCCATTCTCTTCAGCTATCCAGTACATGGCCATGTCACAGAGTTTGGAGGTGGTACATATTTTGGACACAAATCCATGAGCCTATTCTGGATAGTGGCCAGAATTCAGGAAGAAAACAGCAACTTAGAAAGATAGCAGGTGTTGCACATCAAGAAGACAAGCTGCACTCCATTCATATATTTGGCAGGTTGAATTATGGGAAGATTTACACTAGACAGTACACATCCATTAATGCATTCTCTTTTCCAATATCTACAACAACGGACACAGTGGGATACACAGACATAGAAACACTTGCCTTGTCAAATGACTTACTAGAAACTGTCCACTCCAAACCAAACTAACCGCCTTTCCCATCTATTCTCAGAACATGAGACAAAACAATAAACCCATACCCACTCCCACAAAGGCACCTCCTTCCCCCAATTAGGTCTGTGACTATCCAGATTGTCCTCTGACAGGTGGGCCATACTATGTTCCCCTGAAATGGTCCGTCTTCTCTAAGATCTGGTGAAATATAAGTATGAAAACAGAAATCTAGGTATGATTTGAAGCCCAGAAGGGTTTTTCCCTTGATTGGGATACTTAGCTTTGAATTATGCTCTGCAAAGTTGTCTCAGATAATTCGATATACAATGGCAAGGACCTTTTACCTTGGATGATTGAATGTAGAAGAGAACATCCAATCAAAAAGGGATAGTCGGTAGGATTAGGAAGATAGTCGGTAGGTTTGGAAAGAAGAGTGAGTATAGGATTTGGACCAAAAGTTCTTTAGCAATAGGGTTTCGATTATAGAGTGAATGTAAATGTCAGCACATATGAAGTGTCAGTCACTAGGATCAACTTGGGAAAATATGTAAAAAAGCAGATATCAATAGAAACATTACGAAATCAGGCAAAGTATAAAGTGAGTGATAGGATTAGACATTTTCAACAGGGTTGAGTTTGAATATATAAATTAGGAAGAAACAAATATGTAGTCACCAATAGGATTGACAATTGACAGCATTAGGCAACCTGGACATGGATGTTTTTAATAATCCATGTACACTTTACATTTAGGCTTTGGTACAATCATAAATGTGACCTTTACATTTTTTTGTCCAGAATATTACTTTGATTAAATGTATATGTACATCAGGTGACATGAGTATTTCTTTCACCATTTCTGGGAGCAATATATTGAAGATGTAAAATTAGAATCGGGGGTACAAAGAGGTGTACCCTGTGTCTATGAATATAGAGATAAAGCATGAATAGACCCTAATGTGAATAAATAATATAACTTTTTTCAACTTTAAAAAATGAATTGATCTAATATCTGAAAAATTACAGGAAATTGTATATTGATATACAATCATTCATTCCAAGCAGTTATACATCTAATGGTAATATTCGTGTTTTGGTTTATCATGAAGAGTGTGTGAGTTTTGCTTCAATAGTGACTTTGGAAATCGAAAATAATGTGTTTGGAAAGAAGACTCATGAAAATACCAGTAAAGAAACCCTGACAATACATGTGTTCTGAAGCAAAAAGTGATTAAATTTGAAACAAATGCCTATAAATTTGTGAACTTGTGGATGAAATGTATATCCTATGATGTGCAAAAACTGAAGAAATAATAATGTACCAGTGTCGAATACAAATGAATAAAGAATTACATATCATGTCCCATAGGAATCTACTTGCATTGATGTTAGACTGGGTCAGTTACTGTAGAATAATTAGGATTTGTATGCATCATTCCCTGAAGTTAGTTTTCAGTACAAGAAAACAAATATGTATTTCAAGTGGATGAATATTTCTGAGAATAATCTTGTGAAATGTTGATTAAAAATCTACATACATGAACATGAATGAATTTAGAGAGTGTATATTAGACACATATATTTCATATTTTGAAAAATCTGGAGAGTGTATACACACACACACACACACAAATAAAAAACACTCACAGACATTAAAAAAGTAGCAATATAAATGCCAATCGAAATTCATCAGTAAATATATATCATCCACAGATGCAAATATGTTTATTTTACTGAACATGAGTTTATGTATAATGTTGTTCTACTAAAACGCTCCCTATAGGTTGAATTTTCAGTTCCAACAGCGTTTAGGAGGAGTGATCTCTTCTCACAATTTGTATCTGCCAAGTCAGCCACCTCACAAAGATGTACGTGTGATACCTGGTAGGATTCTATATATGCATATAAATATACAAGTGTGAATAGGCTAAAGAGAAAGGGAAACATGAATTCTCATATTTGTTAACTTTAAAAACATATGGAGATCTTTTTCTATTAAACATTGACCAGATTTATAACTCCTACCTTGTATAATGCAAAATGCAAGTCCAACTATACAACATGCCTCCAATGAACTGCTTGTATTTCTATAGGTTTGTGTTATTTTTCTCTATCATATTAGGATGAGTTGTCTGAGTCTAGTAGGTATCGGTTAGTGTCAGGGATTCAGTATTTCAAAAGGAAAATTGGAAATTGAATCCAATTTTTATGCAAATATATGCTGCACAAATATCCTCCCACTCTCATCCAGAACAATGCCTTGAAATTACCTTCACCCCAAGTAAGACACAGTTAGAGGAGAATACATAGAAAATCAGTGAATACATATCTGGAATGGAAAATGCTCAGGAGTTCACAACCTTGGAGGTTGTAGAGGAGTTTCCAAAAGTAAGGGACAGGGTAAACACTCCACAAACATGGAGCTCTGCTGCCCTAAAAACTTTTAGAGCAACTGCCTCTGAGTTTGGGAACGTGAAAATTATGTTGTTGTCAGGAGAATTGGCTTCATTTGTAGTGAGACCATCAAAGCTGGGTCTGCCTCTATGTGACGTGGAGGACATGGTATCTTATTTTGCAATGAACATGAGGTAGCAGTGTTGATTTTCTTCTTTTTAGGTAAACTGTGGCCTCTGGGGGCCAAGTGTCTCCCCGTTGGACTGTGAAGTCATTTGGTCCTCCTCCACTTTTTGTGGGGTTTTTGCTGCTGAACTGGGAGTTTGGTATTTGCTTCATGAAATTCAAGGAGTTCAACTGAGACACAGTGCTGGAGGGAGTTCTGCCATGTGCGGTGGTTCAGAGTCTGCAGAAGAACGCACCAACCATGCTTCTATCCCTCAAAGCTTGCCACATTGCATCCTTGTCCATAGCAACCTGATTCTGAACATTGCCCTGAATTCTCTTCATATAACAAGATGCCTTTAATTACAAGGGTCTGCTGGCTGCTTCATGTAATCCACAAGCCATTTGGAAGCCAATGGAAGATCCACATTGTTCCAACAGAGATGTTTTATCACACTCCTGCCCACCAAAGCTCTAGGCCCACTTCTCAGCAGGCTGCAACTTTCTGGCACCTCTGTTCTACACCATTTTCATGAAACCCAGTCAAACAAGGCACTGTCTGGTACATCCATGATCAGCAACAGGACATCCAAAGGTTCTCCAGTGCCACCTGGTCATGGGAATTTCAAAAATTTCATGGTATTTATTTAGACATTTTTCAAGGATGAAGTTGGAGGCACTGTGGGTTTCAATTCATTCAGGAACCAGTAAATGGTGAGCAAGATTATTTCAATGAAAGCTCTGGAGAACCCTCACAGTCAAGGCTTCCCAAAGAATGGCCAAAAGGTCACATTAAGCCAGGCCCATTGAGGTCTACAATATGAGGTCCATGTGTGTTTTCACTCTCAACTATGGCTGCCAAGTCTTTCGAATGAAATCATGTGATATCTTGGCTGCAATTCCCAGAGCTCTGTGGAAAGCCACTCTGGGGCTAGATCTCAGTTTCCAAGGGTGACTCTCATACATGGCCTCTTAAATCACAACACAATACATGGCAATACTTCTCTGAGATCAGTTCCTGAACTCAGTCTATAAGGGGAATCACACCAGAGTTCAAGCCCAGGTAGACCTTGTTATGTCTTCCAACTGTCACACAAATATGCACAATTAAATCCAAAACACTTCCACATGGCACTCATCTTCTTCCATTTACACAATCATCATAACCTCTGGCTGGAGGTTTCCATGAGGGGTGCAGCCCAAGACAGTGTCCAATATAACCTCCCTTGCCCCTCTTTTGCCTAAAATCAGGGTGGCCAGGACATCCTTCCAGTGAACCAAGAGTGATCAAATAGGCCTGCCATTAATATGGCACTGCTTCTCCAATTTGAGGCCTACTGACTGTGTGTTTTAGATTCTTTATGTGAATTGGAGTCTTGAGAAAAACCAAGCACTTATGGGCTAGCCTCTGCAGGGTTTTGAGGAACACATTTGAACCAAATGATCACTGTTCTCACATGATGGAGAACAGGACACTTACAGAGGAATGCGAGAGACTTCATCCACACTGACTGCTCTTTTGTCCATTTTGGTTTTGGATGCACACATGGGATCCTTCTTTAGATCCATCAGGTGCTGAGAATCTAAGCCACAGTCTCACACAGGGCCAAAAGACTGATTCAGACACATCCCTTTCCAAAGCAATTAAGCAAAGAGCCACAGGTGATGCCCTTTCATTTCCATTTGAAAACTGTTTCTTTAGGCTCTACAATGGTGTGGCCTGAGGCAAAGGCCTTCCTGACATTCAGGGCAACAGAACAATTGATGAGCAAAAGGCCCAAAGCAGGGTTTCTTCACTTAGAATTTCCTGGTCAAACTGATATCTGAGTTTTCTGAGATGCTTCCATTTCTTTCAGCTATCCAGTACATGGCCATGTCACAGAGCTTGGAGGTGGTACATATTTTGGACACAAAACCATGAGCCTATTCTGGAGAGTGGCCAGAATTCAGGAAGAAAACCGGAACTTAGGAAGATTGTTGGAGTTGTCCACCCATAAGTCAAGCCGGAGTCCATTCATAAATTGGGCAGAATTCAGGAAGAAAACAGGAACTTAGGAAGATTGTTGGAGTTGTCCACCCATAAGTCAAGCCGCAGTCCATTCATAAATTGGGCAAGTTGAGTCTAGACAGGACACATCCAATGATTCATTCTCTTTTCTAATATCTAAAACCACGGACACAGTGGGATACACAGACAAAGAAACACTGGCCTTGTCAAACGACTTACCAGAAACAGTTCACTCCAAACCAAACAAAAAGCCTTTCCTACCTATTCTCAGAACATGAGACAAAATCTCAAACCCACACCCACACACACAAAGGAAGCTCCTTCCCCCAAGTAGGTCTGTGACTATTGGGAGTGTCCTCTGACTGGTGGGCCAAACTATGTTCTGATGAAATCGCCTGTCCTGTGTCACATATGGTCTCCTTGGCCAAATCTGTGAAGTTGTCACTACCCAGCGGTGAGCCACTACCTGCTTTCTCAGGAAAGGCCCCTCTTTAGAGCTTTCCTGACATTTGTTCATTCTCACCTCAGTAGGTACCAAGAAAGACTGACTCTGTCCTTGGTAAATCCAAAAAATAAGACCACTGGGACTGGGACTGAGACTGGCTCTGGGTGCCTGGCTTCCCGGATTCCAAGTTCAGAGAGTTCCATCACCAAGGAAGTGAGGTGAGATTACTTCCTTCAGGAATTCTTTGAGGTCATTGCCTTGGCAACCACTTTGTCCTAACTGTTGCTTACAATACTCCTATGAGATGGAGGCTGCCCTTTCTTCCTGTGACACTTTTACAAGTTAGAATGGTATATCAACCATAGGGACCCCGGAACAGCTCTCCACACATGCCTGGTTTGGTCTATCTTCTCTACATTAACAAGAGAGAGGCTTATTCAGACACAACCCTTCATCCTGGGAAGGTTGTTTGCGATGGAAGATGACATTTGCTCTCTCAGGTCCTTCATAGCTGCCTACATCTTCTCCAGGGATCAAATCTGCATGGACATTTGAGGTTCTCAGCAGGAGGAAGATACCCTACATTCCTGTATTGTAAGACGAACTCTGTCCCTGCTCTTCTGCAAAGTTAGATTAAGGTAAGAGTGTATGGTTAGGGTTAATAACATGTTCGATTTGGGTTACGAATCATTGCGAAGGATGATTAATAGTATTGGGAACCTGCGATATTTATAAGTTTATAGAGGTGAAATATAAGTATGGAAACAGAAATCTAGGTAAGATTTGAAGCCCAGAAGGGCATTAGGCCCTTGATTGGGATACTTAGCTTATAATTACGTTCTGCACAGATGTCTCAGATAAATCGATAATCAATGGCATAGGACCTTACACCTTGGATGATTGATTTTAGAAGAGAACATCCACTCAAATTGAGATAGTCGGTGGGATTAGGAAGGTAGTCAGTAGGTTTAGGAAATAGAGTGAGTATAGGATTTGGGGCAAAAGTTCTGTAGCAATAGGGTTTTTGTTATAGAGTGAATGTAAATTTCAGCACATGTGAAGAGTCAGTCACATGATGAACTGGGGAAAATATGTAAAAAGGAAAATATCAATACAGACATTATGAAATGAGGCAATTATACAGTGAGTGATAGGATTAGACATTTTCAATAGGGTTGAGATTGAATACATAATCTTAGGAAGAAACAAATATGTCGTCACCAATAGGAATGACATTTGAAAGCATTAGGCAACCTGGACATTTATCGTTTTAGTAATCCATGTTCACTTTCCATTTAGGATTTGGTACAATCATAAGTGTGATCTTTGCATTTTGTGCCCAGAAAAATATTGTGAACAAATGTGTATGTAGATCATATGACATGAGTATTTCTTCCACCATTACTGGGAGCAATATTTGAAGACATATAAATTAGTATTGGGGGTACAAAGTGGTGTACCCTGTGTCTTTGAATATAGAGATAATGCATGAATAGACCATACTGTGAATAAATATTATAACTGGTTCCACTTTAAATAATGGATTGAATTGATATCTGAAAATATATAGGAAATCATATATTGACATACAATCATTCACTCCAACCAGTTATATATCTAATGGTAATCTTAGGGTTATTGTTTATCATGAAGTGTGTGTGAGTTTTGTTTCAAAAGTGATTATGGAAATCGAAAATAATATGTTTGGAAAAAAGTCTCATAAAAAGACGAATCAAGAAATATGGAGGAATTCATGTGTTCTGAAGCAGGAAGTGATTGAAAGTGAAACAAGTGCCTATAAATTTTCTAAATTGTGAATGAAATATATATCCTGTTATGTGCATAAACTGATGAAATAGTAATGTACCGGTGTTGAATAAAAGTGAACGTCAAAATATACATCATGTCCAATAGGAATCTACTTGCATTGATGTTAAACTGGGTCAGTTACTGTAGAAATATTAGAATTGCATGCATTATTCACCAAAGAGAGTTTTTTTTATTTTTATTTATGGTTGTTCAAAACATTACATAGTTCTTGATATATCATATTTTAACACTTTGATTCAAGTGGGTTATGAACTCCCATTTTTACCCTGTATACAGATTGCAGAATCACATCAGTTACACATCCATTGATTCACATATTGCCATACTAGTGTCTGTTGTATTCTGCTGCCTTTCGTATCCTCTACTATTCCCCCTGGCCTCCCCGCCCCTCCCCACTTCTCTCTCTACTCCCTCTACTGTAATAAATTTCTCCCCCTTGTATTATTTTTCCCTTTCCCCTCAATTCCTCTTGTATGTAATTTTGTATAACCCAGAGGGTCTCCTTCCAATTCCATGCAATTTCCCTTCTCCCTCCCTTCCTCCTCTCATCCCTGTTTAATGTTAATCATCTTGTCATGCTCTTCATCCCTATCTCTTCTTAGTTACTCTCCTTATATCAAAGATGACTTTTGGCATTTGTTTTATAGGAATTGTGTAGCTTCACTTAGCATAATCTAGTCTAATGCAATCCATTTCCCTGCAAATTCTATGATTTTTTATTTTTCAATGCAAAGTAATAATCCATTGTGTATAAATGCCACACTTTTTTATCCATTCTTCTATTGAAGGGCATCTAAGTTGGTTCCACAGTCTTGCTGTTGTGAATTGTGCTGCTATGAACATCGATGTAGCAGTGTCCCTGTAGCATGCTCTTTTTAGGTCTTTAGTGAATAGACCAAGAAGGGCAATAGCTGGGTCAAATGGTGGTTCCATTCCCAGCTTTCCAAGAAATCTCCATACTGCTTTCCAAATTGGCTGCACCAATTTGCAGTCCCACCAGCAATGTACAAGTGTACCTCTTTTCCCACATCCTTGCCAGCACTTCTTGTTGTTTGACTTCATAATGGCTGCTAATCTTACTGGAGTGAGATGGTATCTTAGGGTGGTTTTGATTTGCATTTCTCTGACTGCTGGACATGGTGAGCATTTTTTCATGTACTTGTTGATTGATTGTATGTCCTCATCTGAGAAGTGTCTGTTGAGGTCCTTGGCCCATTTGTTGATTGGGTTATTTGTTATCTTATTGTCTAATTTTTTGAGTTCTTTGTATACTCTGGATATTAGGGCTCTATCTGAAGTGTGAGTAGTAAAGATTTCCTTCCAGTATGTAGGCTCCCTATTTACCTCTTATTGTTTCTTTTGCTGAGAAAAAACTTTTTTAGTTGAGTAAGTCCCATTTGTTGATTCTAGTTATTAACTCTTGTACTATAGGTGTCCTATTGAGGAATTTGGAGCCCAACCCCACAGTATGTACATCGTAACCAAATTTTTCTTCTATCAGACAGTGTGTCTCTGATTTGATATCAAGGTCCTTGATTCATTTTGAGTTAACTTTTGTGCATGGTGAGAAAAAGGGATTCAGTTTCATTTTGTTATATATGGATTTTCAGTTTTCCCAACACCATTTGTTGAAGATGCTATCCTTCCTCCATTGCATGCTTTTAGCTCCTTTATCAAATATAAGATAGTTGTAGTTTTGTTGATTGGTTTCTGTGTCCTCTATTCTGTACCATTGGTCCACCTGCCTGTTTTGGTACCAGTACCTTGCTATTTTTGTTACTATTGCTCTGTAGTATAGTTTGAAGTCTGGTATCGCTATACCGCCTGATTCACACTTCCTGCTTAGCATTGTTTTGCAATTCTGGGTCTTTTATTTTTTCATATGAATTTCATGATTGCTTTCTCTATTTCTACAAGAAATGCCTTTGGGATTTTGATTGGCATTGGATTAAACCTATAGAGAACTTTTGGTAATATCGCCATTTTGATGATGTTAGTTCTGCCTATCCATGAACAGGGTATATTTTTACATCTTCTAAGATCTTCTATTTCTCTCTTTAGGGTTCTGTAGTTTTCATTGTATAAGACTTTCACCTCTTTTGTTAGGTTGATTCCCATTTTTTTTTTTTTTAGGATATTGTGAATGGAGTGGTTGTCCTCATTTCCATTTCAGAGGATTTGTCACTGATATACAGGAATGCCTTTGATTTATGCGTGTTGATTTTATATCCTGCCACTTTGCTGAATTCATTTATTAGCTCCATTAGTTTCTTTGTAGAACCTTTTGGGTCTGCTAGGTATAGAATCATGTCATCTGCAATAGTGATAATTTAAGTTATTCTTTTCCTATTTATATGCCTTTAATTTCTTTCATCTGTCTAATTGCTCTGGCCAGTCTTTTGATAACTATATTGAACAAAAGTGGTGAGAGAAGGCATCCCTGTCTTGTTCCAGATTTTAGAGAGAATGTCTTCAATTTTTCTCCATTCAGAATGATGCTAGCCTGCGGTTTAGCATAGATTGCTTTTACAATATTGAGGAATGTTCCTGTTATTCCTAGTTTTTCGAGAGTTTTGAACATAAAGGGATGCTGTACTTTGTCGAATGCTTTTTCTGCATCTATCTAGATGATAATATGGTTTTTATTTTAAGTCTATTGATGTGGTGAATAACATTTATTGATTTTCGTATATTGAACCCTCCTTGCATCCCAGGGATGAATCCTACTTGATCATGGTGCACATTTTTTTGATATGTTTTTGTATCTGATTTGCCAGAATTTAATTTAAGATTTTTGCATTTAGGTTCATTAGAGATATCGGTCTTTAGTCTTCTTTCTTTGAAGTGTCTATCTGGTGTAGGAATCAGGGTGATATTGGCCTCGTAGAATGAATTTGGAAGATCTCCCTCTTTTTCAATTTTCTGAAATAGCTTTAAAAGTATTGGTATTAGTTCATATTTAAAGGTTTTGTAAAACTCTGCTGTATACCCATACGGTCCTGGGATTTCCTTAGTTGGTAATCTTGTGATGTTTTTTTTTTTTATTTCCTCAATTGATATTGGTATGTTTAGGTTGTCTATATCCTCCTAACTCACTCTGGTCAGATCGTATGACTTAAGAAATTTTTTGATGCCTTCACTATCTTCTATTATTTTAGAGTATAAGGATTCAAAGTAATTTCTGATTATCTTCTGTATTTCTGAAATATCTGTTGTGATATTGCCTTTTTCATCCCGTATGATAGTAATTTGAGTTCTCTCTCCTCATCGTTAGCATGGCTAGGGGTCTGTCCGTTTTATTTATTTTTTCCTCCAATTGGTGTGACGTGTCTACCACGCCCGTGGACCCCTGTGGTGTTCTGCCAATCAGTCGCAGGTCTGCCTACCTTGCAGGCGTGGGCAGCGGCACTGCTCTACTCCTACTCCAATTGGGGTGACTTGACTACCATGCCGGCGGGCCGCTGTGCCTGGTCCGCCGGTTGGTCGCAGGTCTGCCTACCTTGTGAGCACGGGCTACAGATCTGTTCTGCCCCTACTCCAAATATGGTAAAGTGTCTGCCGCGCCAGGCGGCCGCTGGGCCTCTTCTTCTGGTCAGGTGCAGGTCTGCTACCTTGCGGGCGTGGGTGGTGGCTCTGCTCTGCCCCTACCCCAATTGGTGTGTCGTGACTACCATGCCGGCAGGTTGCTGTGCCTGTTCTGGGCGTGGGCGAAGGCTCTGCTCTGCCCCTACTCCTATTGGGGTGATGTGACTACCATGCTGGTGACCCACTGGGATTTTACTAGGTGTGGGAGAAGGCTCTGCTCTGCAACTACTCCAATTGGGGTGACGTGACTACCACACCTTCAGGTCACTGGGCCTGTTCTGTGCACGGGCGGCGGCTCTGTTCTGCCTCTACTCCAATTGGGTTGACGTAACTACCATGCAGGTGTGTCACTGGGTCTGTTCCAGTCACGGGCAGCTGCTCTGCTCTGCCCCTCTGGCTTGATGACAAAGTGAGAGAGACCCAGGTGTTTGTGACTCACTTTCTTCACCAGGAGACCAACTGTTTCTGTCACTGCTGGTATCAATGAAGTTATCTCCTCTGCTGCTTTCTGATGACATCAGAAATTTGCCATGTTGGTATCCCATGTGAAAGGCAGCATTTCGTTCCCTTTTCTGGGTGACCAAAGCAATGAGTGAGTCCTGACCGGCCCTCACAAGCCGTGTCTCAATCCTGTTTCCACTGCCTATGAAGGCTCGGTTGATATTTACCTCCACAGTATTCAGCAAGACCCGGACCGAGAAGCAGTTTCCGCGGGTTCTTTAGCCCTGGGCCAGATCAGTTCCGAGAGGTGGAATTCGGCCGCTCTGGGCTTTGTGTATGTTCTAATAGGAGCAGGCTCCAAGACGGAGTTTCTGCAGGTTCTTTAGCACTGAGCCTGAGTAATTTGTCTGCAACACAAAGGTGAATGGCATCCTGAAATTACCTGTTCTATAGCTGAATGAGCTTCGATCAGTCAAAAACAGGGATGGTGGCATCAGCTCTCCAAGATAGTGGCCGCTGGCTTCCTCTGTGGTCTGACCGGTGTGGAGAACCGAATTGGACCGCATCCTTCCCCATCTCAAACAAAGAATTCAGCACTTAGCACAGTGATTGCATACCTGGCAGGAGCCCACAGAATCCACACCGCTGTATATTTGCATTGCTATCTCTTCATTTCCCAGTGCGCGCCGCAGACTCTAGCCACAGACCGATTTCCTGAATAAGCAGCATGACGCTCCGTGCGGACAAATCACTCGTGTTTGAGCTCACGTAGCTGATCCTCGTGAGATGGAAATATGTCCACTAGGTTTTGGAGCACCCCAATTTTGCTGGAAATTTCTAACAAGATATATTTTACCCGTTATAACTCGTCATTCTCCCGCACAGTGACGCGGTACATGGGGGTGATGCACTCCCTTCACCACCATCATATGATCCCCCGAAGTTAGTTTTCAGTACTAAGAAACAAATATGTATTTCAGGTGGATGAATATTTCTGAGAATATTCTTGTGAAAACATGATTATAAATCCACATACATGAATATGAATGAATTTAGGGAGTGTATAATGAGAAAAATATACTTCATATTTTGAAAAATCTGGAGAGTGAATATATATATATATATATATATATATATATATATATATATATATACACTCACAGACATTAAAAAGTAGCATTATGTATGCCAATCGAAATTCACCATGAAATAATATATCATCCACAGATCCAAAAATATTCATTTTAATGAACATGGATTTATGTTGTTCAACTAAGAAGCTCACTCATATGTTGTATTTTCAGTTCCAACAGCGTTTAGTAGGAGTGATCTCTTCTCACAATTTGCATCTGCCAAGCCAGCCACCTCACAAAATGTACGAGTGATACCAGGTAGAATTCTAAATGTGCATATGAAAATACATGTGATGAATAGGCTACAGAGAAAGGGAGACAGTTATTCACATATTTGTTAACTTTTAAAACACATGGAGAACTATTTTAATTAAAATTCGCTAGATTTATAACACCTACCATTTATCATACGAAAGGCAAGTCCAACTATACACCATGCCTCCTGTGAACCTCTTGTATTTCTATTGTGTTTGGGTTATTTTTCTCCACCATATTAGGATTAGAAGTCACAGTCTAGTAGGGTATGTGTTAGTGTCAGGGATTCAGTATTTTGAATGGAAAATTGGAAAATGTATCCAATGTGTATGCAAATATGTGCTACACAAAAAATTCCCACTCTCATTCAGCACAATGCCTTGACATTACCTTCACCCCACATAAGACACAATTAGAGGAGAAGAGTTAGAAAATCTGTGAATACATATGTGGAATGAAAAATGCTCAGGAGTTCACAAATTTGCAGGTGGTAGAGGAGTTTCCAAAAGTAAGGGACAGGGTAAAAACTCCACAAACATGAAGTTCTGCCAGCCTAACATCTGGAGAAACTGCCTCTGAGGTTGGGCAATGAAATATATGCTGTTGTCAGGAGCATTAGTTTCATTTGTTGTGAGACCATCATAGGTGAGTCTTCATCTATGTGATCTGCATGACATGGATTCTTATTTTCCAATGAAAATGAGGCAGCAGTGCTGAATTTTCTATTTGTAGGTAACCTGTGGCCACTGGGGTCTAAATGTCTCCCCTTGTGGACTGTAATTCCATTTGGTCATCCTCCACTATTCGTGGTATTTCTTGCTGCTGCACGGGGAGTTTGGTATTTGCTTCATGAAATACAAGGAGTTCAACTGGGACACAGTGCTGAAGTGAGTTCTGTCAAGTGTGGTGGGTCAGGTTCGTCAGGAGAATGCACCAACCAGGCTTCTATCCCACATAGCTTGCCCCATTTTCCATAGCAACCTGATTCTGAACATTGCCCTAAAACCTCTCCATATAACAATATGCTTTTACATATAAGGGTCTACTGGCTGCAAAATGTCAGTCACAATCCATTTGGAAGCCAATGGCAGATCCACATGCCCCCACCACAGAGGTTTTATTACACACCTGCCATCCACTACTCTAGTACAACTACTCAGCAGGATCCAACTTACTGGCATCTCTGTTAAACACCATTTTCATAAAACCCAGTCAATCAAGGCACTTTCTTGTATACTCATGATCAGCAACAGGACATTCAAATGTTCTCCAGAGCTACCCGGTCATGGGAATTTCAAAAATTTCATGGTATTGATCTAGCCAATTTTCAAGGATGAAGTTGGAGGCACTGTGGATTTCAATTCACTCAGAAACCATTAAATGGTGAGGAAGCTCATTTCAATGAAAACTCTGGAGAATTCTTAAGGCAAGGCTTCCAAAAGTGCCCAAAAGTCAGATTAAGCCAGGCCCATTGAGGTCTACAATGTATGTTCCATGTGTGTTTTGACTCTCAAATATGGCTGCCAAGTTTTTAAGAATAATATCATGTGATATCCTGGCTGAGATTCCCTGTGCTCTGTGGAAAGTCACCTTGGGCCTAGATGTCACTTTCCAAGGACAACTCTCATGCATGGCCATCTAAAATTCCAACACAATTCCTGGCAATAATTCTCTGAGATCAGTAAAAGAACTCAGTCTCTAAGGGGAATCACACCAGAGTGCAAGCCTAGGTGGACCCAGTGATCTCTTCCAACCGCCAGACATATGTCCACAATTAAAACCAAACACTCTCACATGGCACTCATCTTCTTCCATATAGACACTCATCATATCCTCTGGCTGGAGGTTTCCATAAGGGACGCAGCCCACGACAGTGTCTAAAATAAGATCCCTGCCCCTCATTTGCCTAAAGACAGGGTGGCCTGGACTCTCTTCCTGTGAACCAGGAGTGATCAAATAGGCCTGCCTTTAATATTGCTTGGCTTCTCCAACTTGAGGACTTCTAGCTTTGGGGTTTAGATTCTTTAAGTGAATTGGAGTCATGAAAATCAAGCACCTATGGCCTAGCCTCTGCAGGGCTTTGAAGAACTCATTTGACCCAAAGGATCCCTATTCTCACTTATGAATATCAGGAACCTACCAGAGGAAGGCAAGAGAGTTCATCAACAATATCTGATCTTTTTGCCATTTTGGTTTTGGATGCACGCATGGGATCTATCTTTAGATCCATCAGGTGTGAGAATCTAAGCCACAGCCTCACACAGGGCCAACAGGCTGATTCAGACATATCCCAATCCTAAGCAATTAAGCAAAGAGCCACAGGTGATGCCCTTTCATTTCCATTTGAAAACTCTTTTCTTCAGGCTTCACAAAGTGGTGGCTTGAGGCAAAAAACTTCCTGACATTCAACAGAACAATAGGTAAGCAGAAGGACCAAAGCAGGGTTTCTCCACTGAGACTTTCCTGGTCAACAGATATCTGAGATTTCTGAGATGCTAGCCATTTCCTTCAGCTTCCAGTACATAGCAATGTCACAGATCTTGGAGGCGGTACAAATCTTGGACACAAAACCATGATACTATTCTGGAGAGTCGCCAGAATTGAGAGAGAAAACAGGAAATTAGGAAGCTTGTAGGTGTTGCCCATCCATAAGGCAAGCCAGAGTCCACTCATGAATTGGGCAGGATGAATGCCGGGAAGCTTTCTACTAGACAGAACACATCCATTGATGCATTGTCTTTTCTAATGTCTACAACAATGGACTCAGTGGGATACACTCACACATAGGAACACTCGCCTTGTCAAAGGACTTAATACAAATATTCCACTCCATACCAAACAAACCGCCTTTCCTACCTATCCTCAGAACATGAGACAAAACCACAAACTCACACCCACACCCACAATGGCACCTCCTTCCCCCTAGTAGGTCTGTGACTCCCCGGAGTATCCTCTGACTGGTGAGCCATACTATGTTCCTCCAAAATGACCTCTCCTGTCTCAGATCATGTCTGCTTGGCCAATTCTGTGAAGTTCTCAAGAGCCAGCGGTGAGGCACTACCTGCCTTCTCAGGAAAAGCCCCTCTTCAGAGGTTTCCTGGCATTTGGCCTTCCTCACATCTGTAGGTACCAAGAAAGACTGACTCTGTCCTTGGTAAATCCAAACATGTCAGACCACTGAGACTAGGACAGAGACTGTCTCTGGGTGCCTGGCTTCCTGGATTTCAAGTTCAGAGAGTTCCATCACCAAGGAAGTGAGGTGAGATCACTTCCTTCAGGATCTGAATTATGTCACTGCCTTGGCAACCACTTTGTCCTAACAGTTGCTTCCAAAATACTATGAGGTGGAGGCTGCCCTGATTTTCATGGGACACTTTCTCTAGTTAGAATGTTATATCAACCGTAAGCACCCGGGAACAGCTTCCACACAGGACTGGTTTGGTCCATGTTCTATACATTAAGAAGAGAGAGATTGATTCAGACACAACCCTTCATCCTGACCAGGATGATTGCCATGGAAGATGACTTTTGCTTTCTGAGGTAATTCATAGCTGCCTTCATCTTCACCAGGGATCACTTCTGCATGAACATTTGAGTTTCTCAGAAGGTGAACATCCCCTAGATTCCTGTAGTTTAATACACACACTGTTCCTGCTCTCCTGCAAAGTTAGTGTATGGTTAGGGTTAATAATATGTTCGATTTGGGTTAGGAATCATTCTGCAGGATGAATAATGAGATTGGGAACCTGCGATATTTATAAGAATATATAGGTGAAATATATGTATGAAAACGGGAATCTAAGAAGGATTTGAAGCCCAGAAGGGCATTGAGCCCTTGATTTGGATACTTAGTGTTGAATTATGTTCTGTACAATTGTCTCAGTTAAATCGAAATACAGTGGCATAGGACCTTGTACCTTGGATGATTGAATGTAGAAGAGAACATCCAGTCAAAAAGGGATAGTCAGTAGGATTAGGAAGATAGTCAGTAGGTTTAGGAAGAAGAGTGAGTATATGATTTGGAATAAAAAGCTTCTTTAGCAATAGGGTTTCATTGGGAGAGTGAATGTAAATGTCAGCACATGTGAAGAGTTAGTCACAATGATGAACTGGGGAAAATGTGTAGGAAAGCAGGTGTCAATAGAGACATTACGAAATCAGGCAAAGTATAAAGTGAGTCATAGGATTAGACATTTTCAACAGGGTTGAGTTTGAATACATAATCATAGGAAAAAACAAATATGTCGTCACGAATGGGAATGACATTTGAGAGCATTAGGCAACCTGGACATGGATGTTATTAGTTATCCACGTTCACTTTCCTTTTAGGCTTTTGTACAATCATAAGTGTTACATTTTTATGTTTTTTTGTTCAGAATATTACTGTGATAAAATGTATATGTAGATCAGGTGACATGAGTATTTCTTTCACCATTTTTGGGGGCAATATTTTGAAGACGTATACATTAGTATTAGGGGTACAAAGAGGTGTACCCTGTGTCTATTAATATAGAGATAATGCATGAATAGACCATACTATGAATAAATAACGTAACTGATTCCACTTTAAATAATGGATTGAATTGATATGTGAAAATATATAAGAAATCTTATATTGATATACAATCATTCATTCCAACCAGTTATATATCTAATGGTAATATTAGGATTATGGTTTATGAAGAATGGTGTTTGAGTTTTGCTTTATATGTGATGATGTTAAACAAAAATAATGTGTTTGGAAAGAAGTCTCATGAAAAGACCAGTCAAGAAACATGGAGGGATACATGTGTTCTGAATCAGGAAGTGATTGTTCGTGAAACAAACGCCTATAAATTTTCTAATTTGTGACTGAAATATATATCCCATGATGTGCATAAACTGAAGAAATAGTAATGTACAAGTGTTGAATAAAAATGAGAGTCAAAATACACATCATGTCCCCTAGAAATCAACTTGCATTGATTTTAAACTGGCTAAGTAACTGTAGAAATATTAGGGTTTGTATGCACCATTCACTGAATTTAGTTTTCAGTACTAGGAAACAATATGTATTTCAGGTGGATGATTATTTCTGAAAATAATCTTGTGGAAAGTTGATTATAAATCCACAGATATGAATATGAATGAATTTAGGGAGTGCATAATAAGACACATATATTTCATATTTTGAAAAATCTATATATATATATATATATACACACACACGCAAAAGCACAGATATTAAAAAGTAGCAATACAGGAGATCCATTATGAAGGCAGGCATGGAGAAATCAAGTCTCTGATCTCTTCAGCTGCGCGGGCATAGGGAGTCGTAAACTGTCTAAATGCTGTTTGCTCAGAATCACTAGGCAATATTGACCTGTTGTGAATCTGGGGTGAACAGTCTTGGCCCCTCAGAACACACACAAAGCCCGGATTGGCTGCATTCAAGCTTAGATTCGTCTGGTTTTTGTGAATCAGCACTAACATTCCCGCTGAAATAACTGGTCGGGCTTTCTGAATTGAGAGTTAAAAGCCAACTGAGCCTTCATAGGCAGTGGCCACAGGATTGAAATGGGGCTTGGGAGAGATAGTCAGGACCCACCTGTTGCATTGGTCACCCAGCAAAGGGAACGAACGGTCACCATTTGAATGGGATACCACCATGGCAGAGAACTGACGTCATAGGCGGAGGAGATAACTTCATTGAAACCAGCGCGACAAGTGTGTAATCCCATTGCCATCTCTCTCAACAACGCAGGGAAACCTCAAGGGCCCTTCCCACCTCTGCCGTAATGGCCCCTCCCAGCTCTCCAAGGAGCGCGATACCCAGACCTAGGGAATCAAGATTGGCTCGGGACTCGCGGCGTGGAATTCCCTGCTACCGCTCCCACCAGTGCTGACAATTGAGGTCTCTTACACCACCTACCGGGGCCATGGCTCCTGAAGGGCAAGCAAATTCGCTGGAGGTTCTCAGCCCCAAGCTCTACAAACTTAGGGTCTGAGGAAGGCAAACAAGGAGAGTGTGCCCAGGCGTTCATGGAATCAGGGCTACCAGGAGCAGAGGCCTGGCTTGTAACCAGTATTGTGGTGATCATCACAGGTGAGTGTGGCCTGGCTTGAGGAAGCACAAGAGAAAGCCCTAGGCACTCAGAATTGGAGACCGGCCCAGTCTGGGAGGAAGAGCTGCTGCACAGTGATTGGTTCTCACTTATTGAGAGGAGAAGCTTGGCCCAGTGCGCACAGCTCCACCTACTGGAAGAGAAGTTATTTGAACTCTAGAACTGCATGTATTATTATTATTTTTTTATTTGTATTTTTTTCTTTCATTTTCATTTTTGTTATTGTTGTTCTTTAACTTTTTTAAATGTTTTTATTTTTTAATTTTTTTATTTTATTATTATTATTATTATTATTTTAAATTTTAATTTTCAATTTTTTAATCATCATCATTACTTAAAACTTTCTTTCTTTATTTTCTATTTTTTTCTTTTGTCTTTTCATTTCTTTTCATTTTTCTTATTCCCCCTTCCTTGAATTCTACCTGCCTACTCTCATTCTCTTTAGTGACTTCTCCCTTCCCTTCTAATATCTTTCCTCCCAAGCATCAAATAAATTTATAAGAGTAAGCAGTAACTCAGTAGTCAAACAGAAGAAGAAGTAACATGAGCAGCATATAAAAACAAGGAAGAAAAGGAGTACGAACAATGAAGGACAGCCTAAATATTCAAGAGCACCTAGAGTCATCAGAAAAATGGTCATATAAAGAACTCAAGTAATACCTTAGACAGATGGAATGGAACCTTAAATAGGATACGAGACAGCAAAAACAAACAGTGATAAAACGCATTGAAAATGAATTACATAAACAGATAAAATGAGAAATTAAGCATCTTTATCAGGAGATAGAGATTATTAGAAAAATCAAACAATAATTCTAGAAATCAAGGAAATGATAAACCAAATTAAAAACTCAATTGAGAGTATCACTAACAGAGTAGAGCAAGTAGAAGACAGAATGTCAGATAATGAAGACAAAATATATCATCTTGAAAAAAGTCTAGCCAACAAAGAAATGCTGTAAAAAATTATGAGAAAACATTCAAGAGATATGGGATAACATAAAAAACAAACAAACTAATGAGTCATATGGATAGAGGAAGGTACAGAGATTAAAACCAAGGGAATGAGAAACCTGGTGAATGAAATAATTACAGAAAACTTTCCAGAAATAAAAATGGAAACGGATAAACAAATTGTAGATGCTTACAGGACACCGAGCACACAAAATCACAGTAGACCAATGCCAAGACACATTGTTATAAAGATATCCAATATACAGAACAAAGAGAAAATATTAAAAGCTACCAGAGAAAGGAGGCAGATTACAATCATTACAATCAGGGGTAAACCAAAAAGTTTAACAAAGGATTTTTCATCATAGACGCTGGAAGTGAGAAGATCCTGGAACAACGTACTTCAAACACTGAAAGACAATGGATGCCAACCAAGAATTATGTATCCAGCAAAATTAAGCTTAAGATAAGACAACAAGATAAAAATATTTCATGATAAACAAAAGCTAAAAGAATTTCAGCCAGATAACCAGCATTGCAAAGCATCTTGAGAAAAACACTACACGAGGAAGAAATGAAAATCAACAACGAAAACCATCAGTGAGAAGTGCCTCAGTAATGACAGAGGGAAGGGGAAAAGCAAATCATGGAGAATCAAACTAATTAAAAAAATATATATATATAAAAAACATGGGTGGAGGTACAAACCATATATCAATAGTAACTCTAAATGATAATGGCTTAAACTCTCAAATAAAGTGACATTGGCTTGTAACTTGAAATAAAAAAAAACAAATCCAACAATATGTTGCCTCCAAGGGACACATCTGAATGGAAAAGACATACACAGGCTGAAGGTGAAAGATTGGGAAAATTTATACCATGCACACGGTCCTCGTAAGCAAGCAGGGGTGGCCATCCTCCAATCGAATAAAATCGACCTCAAGACTAATTTAATCAAAGGGATAAGGAAGGACTTTATATACTTTTAAAATAAACCATTCACCGACAAGACATAACAATTATCAATATTCACGCAGCAAATAATGGTGCTGTGACGTTCATAAAACAATTTATCCTCAAGTTCAAGAATCAAATAGACCACAATACAATAATTATGGGTGACTTCAACTCACCTCTCTCACCATTGGACAGATCCTCCAAACAAAAGTTGAATAAAGAAACTATAGAACTCAATATCACAATCAATACCCTATACTTAACTGACATATATAGAATATATCAACCATCATCAAGTGGATATACTTTTTTCTCACCAGCACATGGATCCTTCTCAAAAATAGACCATATGTTATGCCATAGGGCAACCCTCAGTAAATATAAAGGGGTGGAGATAATACCATGAATTTTTTGTGATCATAATGGAATGAACCTGGAAACCAATGATAAAGAAGGAAGAAAAAATCATACATCACATGCAAAATGAAGAATATGTTACTGAATGATCAATGGGTTACAGAAGACATAAAGGAGGAAATCAAAAAATTCTTAGAGATAAATGAAAATACAGACACAACATATCAGATTCTATGGGACACAATGAAAAGAAGTTTTAAGAGGTAAATTCATTGCCTGGAGGTCATTCCTCAAAATAGAAAAAAAAAAAAAAAACAAACAAATGAGCTCACACTTCATCTCAAAGCCCTAGAAGAAGAAGAGCAAAACAACAGAAAATGTAGCAGAAGAAAAGAAATAATTAAAATCATAGCGAAATTGAAACAAAAGAAACTTTTGAAAAAATTAACAAAACTAAAAGGTGCTTCTTCAAAAAGATAAATAAGATCGACAGACCCTTAGCCATGCTAACGAAGAGAAGAAGAGAGAGAACTCAAATTACTAACATACGGGATGAAAAAGGCAATATCACAACAGATGCTACATAAATACAGAAGAAAATTAGAAATTATTTTGAAAAACTGTATTCCAATAAAATAGAAAATAGTGAAGACATCGATAAATTTCTTAAGTCATATGATTTGACCAGACTGAGTCAGGAGGAAACACACAATTTAAACTGACCAATATCAATGGATGAAGTAGAAGAAGCAATCAAAAGACTACCAACCAAGAAAAGCCCAGGACCGGATGGGTATACAGCAGAGTTTTACAAAACCTTTAAAGAAGAATTAATACCAATACTTTTCAAGTTATTCAGGAAATAGAAAAACTGGAAGCTCTGCCAAATTCATTCTATGAGGCCAACATCACCCAGATTCTGAAACCAGACAAAGACACCTCAAAGAAAGAAAACTACAGACCAATATCTCTGATGAACCTAGATGCAAAAATCCTCATTAAAATTCTGGCGAATTGGATACAAAGGCACATCAAAAAAATTGTGCACCATGATCAACTTGAATTCATCCCTGGGATGCAAGGAGGCTTCAATATATGGAAATCAATAAATGTTATTCACAACATCAATAGACTTAAAGATAAGAACCATATGATCATCTTGATAGACGCAGAAAAACCATTCAACAAAGTAGAGCATTCCTTTATGTTCAAAACATTTTAAAAACTAGGGATAACAGGAACTTACCTCGACATTGTAAAAGATAACTATGTTAAGCCTCAAGCTAGCATCATTCTGAATGGAGAAAAATTGAAGGCATTCACTTTAAAATCTGGAACAAGGCAGGGATATCCTCTATCACCACTTCTATTCAATATAGTTCTCGAAAAACTGGCCAGAGCAATTAGAGAGATGAAAGATATTAAAGGCATAAAAATAGGAAAAGAAGAACTTAAATTATCACTATTTGTAGATGACATGATTCTATACATAGAAGACCCAAAGGGTCTACAGAAAAAAATACTAGAACTAATAAATGAATGCAGCAATGTGGCAGGATATAAAATCAACATGCATAAATCAAAGGCATTTCTGTATATCAGTGACAAAACTTCTGAAACAAAAATGAGTCAAAACACTGCATTCCCAATTTCCTCAAAATAATTAAATACTTGGGAATCAACCTAACAAAAGAGATGAAAGATTTATATAATGCAAACTACAGAACCCTAAAAAGAGAAATAGAATAAGATCTTAGAAGATGGAAAAATATACCGTGTTCATGGATAGGCAGAACTAACATCATCAAAATGGTGATATTACCAAAAGTTCTCTATAGGTTTAATGCAATGCCAATCAAAATCCCATAGAAACTTTTTGTAGAAATAGATAAAGCAATCATAAAATTCAAATGGAAAAATAAAAGACCCAGAATAGCAAAAGCAATTCTAAGCAGGAAGTGTGAATCAGGCAGTATAGCGATACCAGATTTCAAACTATATTACAGAGCAATCATAATAAAAACAGCATGGTACTGGTACCAAAACAGGCGGGTGGACCAATGGTACAGAATGGAGGACACAGAAACTAATCCAAAAAGCTACAACTATCTTATATTTGATAAAGGAGCTAATGGCCTGCAATGGAGGAAGGATAGCATCTTCATCAAATGGTGTTGGGTAAACTGGAAATCCATATGCAACAAAATGAAACTGAATCCCCTCCTCTCGCCATGCACCAAAGTTAACTCAATGTGGATCAAGGAGCTAGATTCAAATCAGAGTCTCTGCGTCTGATAGAATACAAAGTTGGCTCCTATCTACATATTGTGTGGTCAGGCTCCAAATTCCTTAATAGGACACCCATAGAACAAGAGTTAATAATAAGAATCAACAAATGGGACTTACTTAAACTGGATTATTTTTTCTCAGAAAGAGAAACAATAAGAGAGGTAAATATGGAGCTTACATCATGGGAACAAATTTTTAGTCCTCACCCTTCACATGGAGCCCTAATATCCAGAGTATACAAAGTATACAAAGAACTTAGAAAATTAGACAATAAGATAACAAATAACCCAATGGGCCAAGGACCTGAAAAGAAACTTCTCAGAGGAGGACATAGAATCAATTAACAAGTACATGAAAAAAATGCTCTCCATTTCTAGCAGTAAGAGAAATGCAAATAAAAACCACCCTAAAATACCATCTCAAACCAGTGAGATTGGAAGCCATTATGAAGTCAAACAACAACAAGTGCTGGCGAGGATGTGGGGAAAAGGGTACTCTTGTACATTGCTGGTGGGACTGAAACTGGTGCGGCCAATTTGGAAAGCAGTATGGAGATTCCTGGGAAAGCTGGGAATGGAAGCACAATTTGACCAAGCTATTGCCCTTCTCGGACTATTCCCTGAAGACCTTAAAAGAGCGTACTACAGGGATACTGCCACATGGATTTTCATAGCAGCACAATTCACAATTGCTGCACTGTGGAACCAACCCAGATGCCCTTCAATAGATGAATGGATAAAAAAATGTGACTTTTATATACTATCAAGAATTACGCAGCACTAAAAAATGACAAAATCATGGAATTTGCAGGGAAATGCATGGCACTGAGCAGATTATGCTTAGTGAATCTAGCCAATCCCTAAAAAACAATTACCAAATGTCTTCTTTGATATAATGAGAGCAACTAAGAACAGAGCAGGGAGGAAGAGCATGAAGAAAAGATTAACATTAAGCAGAAACATGACGTGGGAGGGAAAGGGAGAGAAGAGGGAAATTGCATGGTAATGGAGAGAGACACTTATTGTTACACAAAATTACATATAAGAGGTTGTGGGAAAATAAACAAGAAGAGAAATGATTTAGAGTAGGTATGGTAGAGAGAGAAGATGGGAAGAGAGGGGAGTGGGGATAGTAGAGTATAGGAAAGGTAGCAGAATACAACAGTAACTAATAGGGCTTTATGTAAAAATATGGATGTGTAACTAATGTGATTCTGCAATCTGTATTTGGAGTAAAAATGGGAGTTCATAACCCACTTGAATCTAATGTATGAAATATGATATTCAAGAGCTTTGTAATGTTTTGAGAAACCAATAAAAGAAAAAAAAGTAGCAACATATATGCCAATAGAAATTCATCATGAAATGTATATAATCCACAGATCGAAAAATGTTCATTTTACTGAACATGGATTCATGTATAATGTTTTTCAACTAGGAAGCTCACCCATAGGTTGAATATTCAGTTCCAACAGCGTTTAGGAGGAGTGAACTCTTCTCTCAATTTGCGTCTGCCAATTCAGCCACCTCACAAGTGTATACGAGTGATATCAGGTAGAATTCTATATGTGCATATAAAAATACATGTGCTGAATAGGCTACAGAGAAAGGGAGACAGGGATTCACATATTTGCTAATTTTAAAAACACATTTAGAACTATTTCAACAAAAAAAATTGACTAGACTTATAACTCCTACATTATATAATGCAAAAGGCAATTCCAACTATACACAATGCGTCCTCTGAACTGCTTGTGTTTCTTCTCTTTTTGGCTTATTTTTCACCATCATATTAGGATTATTAGTCAGAGACTAGTAGGGTATGGGTTAGTGTCACGGATTCAGTATTTCAAATGGAAAATTGAAAAATGAAACCAATGTGTATGTAAATATGTGCTACACAAAAATCTTCCCACTCACATCCAGAACAATGCCTTGACATTACCTACGCCCCAAGTAAAACACAATTAGAGTAGAAAAGTGTGAAAATCTATGAATACATATATGGAATGGAATATGCTCGGGAGTTCACAACCTTGGAGGTGGTAGAGGAGTTTCCAAAAGTAAAGGACAGGGTAAACACTCCACAAAAAGGAGCTCTGCTGGCCTAAGAATTCTTGGGAAACGGCTTCTGAGGTTGGGCACTTGAAATATATGTTGTTGTCATGAGCTTTAGCTTCCTTTGTAGTGAGACAATCATAGCTGGGTCTGCATCTATGTAACCGAAAGACATGGTTTCTTATATTACAATGAACATGAGGCAGCAGTGCTCAATTATCTCTTTTTAGCTAAACTGTGTCCATTGGAAGCTAAGTGTCTCCCAGTGGGGACTGTGAAGACATTTGGTCATCCTCCACTTTTCGTGGACACTCTTCCTGTGAACCAGGAATGATCAAATATTCCTGCTGTTAAAGTGTTCCACTTCTCCAATTTGAGGCCTACTGGCTGTAGGGTATAGATTCTTTATGTGATTTGGAGTCATGAGAAAACCCAAGCAAATATGGGCTAGCCTCTGCAGGGATTTCAAGAACTCATTTGACCCAAAGGATCCCTATTCTCACTTTATGGAGGTCAGGAACCTAAAACAAGAAGGCAAAAATATTCATCAACAATGACTGCTCTTTTGGCCATTTTAGTTTTGAAAGCACATGGGATCTTTCTTTAGATCCATCAGGTGCTGAGAATCAAAGCCACAACCTCATACAAGGACAAGAGGCTGACTCAGACACATCTCATTCCAAATCAATTAAGCAAAGAGCCACAGGTGATGTCCATACATTTCCATATGAAAACAGTTTTCTTCAGGCTACACAAAGGGGTGGTCTGAGGCAAAGACCTTCCTGACATTCAGGGTAATAGAAATAGAAGTAAGCAAATGGCCCAAAGAAGGGTTTCTCCACTGAGACTTTACTGGTCACACTGAAATCTGAGTTTTCTTAGATGCCTCCATTCCCTTCAGCAATCCAGTACATGGCCATGTCACAGAATCTTGTGGTGTTACATATTTGGGAAACAAAACCATGAGCCTATTCTGGAGAGTGGCCAGAATTCACGAAGAAAACAGGAACTTTAGAAGATAGTAGATGTTGCCCATCCATAAGGCAAGCTGCAGTCCATTCATTAATTGGGCAGTATGAACGCGGGGAAGCTTTCAACTAGAGACAACACATCCATTGATGCATTCTCTTTTCTAATGTCTACAACCACGGATACAGTGGGATACACAGACCTAGAAACACTCACCATGTCAAACGACTTACTAGAAACAGTCCACTCCAAACCAAACAAACCACCTTTCCTACCTATTCTCAGAACATGAGAAAAAACCACAAACTCACACCTACAACGGCAAAGGCACTTACTTCCCCCAAATAGGTCTGTGACTATCCGGAGTGTCTTCTGACTGGTGGGCCATATTATGTTCCCCCAAAATGGCCTGTCCTGTTTCAGATCTGGTCTCCTTGTCCAACTCTGTGAAGTTGTCAGGAGCCAAAGGTGAGCCACTACTTGCTTTCTCAGGAAAGGCCCCTCATCAGAGCTCTGCTGGCATTTGGCCATCCTCACATCAGTAGGTACCAAGAAAGACTGACTATGTCTTTGGGAAAAGCAAACAAGTTAGCCCACTGGAACTGGGAGTGGGACTGGCTCTGGGTGCCTTCCTTCCTGGATCCCAGGTTCAGAGAATTCCATCACCAAGGAAGTGAAGTGAGGTCACTTCTTTCAGGAACTGAATATGGTCACTACCTTGGTAACCACTTTGTGCTAACAGTTGCATCCAGGGTTCCCATGAGATGGAGGCTGCCCCAACATCCTGTGTCACATTCAGAAGTTAGAATGGTATATCAACCATAGGCACCAGGGAACAGCTCTCCACAGAGGCCTGGTTCAGTCCATCTTCTCTTCATTAAGAAGAGAGAGGCTGATTCAGACTATCAATTAATCCTGACCAGGTTGTTTGCCATGGAAGATGACTATTGCTCTCTCAGGTCCTACATAGCTGCCTATATCTTCTGCAAGGATCATTTCTCCATGGATCTTTGATGTTCTCAGCAGGTGGAAGATCATCTACATTCCTATATTGTGAGACCCACATTGTCCCTGCTCTTAAGTAAGTTATACTGAGGGAACAGTGTATGGTTAGGGTTAATAACATGTTCAATTTGGGTTACAAATGATTCTGCGGGATGAATAATGGTATTGGCAAAATGCGATATTTACAAAAGTATATATGTGAAACATAAGTATGAAAGCAGAAATCTAGGTAAGATTTGAAGCCCAGAAGGGCATTGGGGACTTAAGTGGGATACTTAGCTTTGAGTAATGTGCAGCACAGATGTCTCAGATAAATCAATATACACTGGCATCGTACCTTGTACCTTGGATATTGAATGTTGAAGAGAACATCCAGTCAAAAACTGATAGTCGGCAGGATTAGGAAGGTAGTTGGTAGGTTTAGAAAGAAGAGTGAGTATAGGATTTGGACCAAAAGTTCTTTCGCAATAAGATTTCGGGTAGAGAGTGTATGTAAATGTAAGCACATGTGAAGAGTCAGTCATAATGATGAACTGGGGAAAAATATAGGAAAGCAGATATCAATAGAGACATTAGGAAATCAAGCAAAGTATAAATTGTGTGATAGGGTTAGACATTTTCAACAGGTTTGAAGTTGAATATATAATCTTAAGAAGAAACAAATATGTAGTCAAAAATAGAATTGATATTTGAGAGCATTAGGCAACCTGGACATGGATGTTTTTAGTAATCCATGCTCACTTTCCATTTACGCTTTGGTACAATTGTAAGTGTGACCTTTGCTTTTTGTGTCCAGAATATTTCTGTAATAAAATGTGTATGTAGATCAGGTGAAAAGAGTATTTCTTCCACCAATTCTGTGAGCAATATTTTGAAGACTTACAAATTAGTATGGGGGTACAAATAGGTGTACCCTGTTTCAATGAATATAGACATAATGCATGAATAGACCATACTGTGAATAAATAATATAACTGGATCCACTTTAAATAATGGATTGAATAAATATCTGAAAATTTATAAGAAATTTTATATTGATATGCAATCATTCATTCCAACCAGTTATATATCTAACGATAATCTTAGGGTTATGGTTTATCATGAAGGGTGTGTGAGTTTTGGTTCAAAATTGATTATGGAAATCGAAAATAATATATTTGGAAAAAAGTCTCATGAATAGACCAGTCAAGAAACATAGAGGAATACATGTGTTCTGGAGCAGGAAGTGATTGAAAGTGAAACAAATGCCTATAAATTTGCTAACTAGTGAATAAAATATATATACTGAGATGTGCATAAACTGAAGAAATAGTAATGTACCAGTGTGGAATAAAAATTAATGTCAAAATACACATCATGTCCCATAGGAACCTACATGCATTGATGTTAAACTGGGTCAGTTAAAGTAGACATATTAGAATTTGTATGCACCTTTTACTGAAGTTAGTTTTCAGTACTAGGAAACAAATATGTATTTCGGGTGGATGAATATTTCTAAGAATAATCTTGTGAAACGTTGATTATTAATCCACATACATGAACATGAATGAATTTAGGGAGTGTATATAAGACACATATATTTCATATTTTTAAAAATATGGAGAGTATATATATATATATATATATATATATGTATATATATATATATATATACATATACACACACACACACACACACACACACACACACAAACACAGACATTAAAATGTAGCAATATATATGCCAATCGAAATTCATCATGAAATATATATCATAAAGATGCAAAAACATTCATTTTAGTGAACATGGGTTTATGTATAATGTTGTTCCACTGGGAAGCTCACCCATAGGTTGAATTTTCAGTTCCAACAGCGTTTAGGAGGAGTGATCACTTCTCACACTTTGTATCTGCTAAGTCATATACCTCACAAGGATGTACGTGTGATACCTTGTAGGATTCTATTGGTGCATATAAAAATACATGTGCTGAATAAGCTCCAGAGAATGGGAGACAGTAATTCACATATTTGTTAACTTTAAAAACACATGGAGAACTATTTCAATTAAATATTGAATAGATTTATAACACCTACCCTTTATCATGCAAAAGGCAAGTCCAACTCTGAACTGCAAGTATTTATGTACTGTTTGGGTTATTTTCTTCCATCATATTTGGATTTGTAGTCAGAGTCTAGTAGAATATGGGTTAGTGTCAGGGATTCAGAATTTCAAATGGAAAATAGAAAAATTAATCTTCTGACTCTCATCCAGAACAATGCGTTGTCATTACTTTCGCCCCAAGGGAGACACAATTAGAGTAGAAGAGTTACAAAATCTGTGATTACATTTCTGGAATAGAAAATGCTCAGGAGTGCACAAACTTGGAGGTGGAATAGGAGTTTCCAAAAGTAAGGACAGGGTACACACTCCACAAACATGAAGCTCTGCTTGCCTAAAACTTCTTGAGAAACTGCCAGTGAAATTGGGCACTGAAATATAGGTTGTTGTCAGGAGTTAAGCTTCTTTTGTAGTGAGACCCTCAAAGCTGGGTCTGCATCTATGAGACCTGGAGGACAACATTTCTTATTTTCCAATGAACACGAGGCAGCAGTGCTGAATTCTCTCTTTGTAGGTAAACTGTGGGCACTGGGGGTTTATTGTCTCCCCGTGTGGACTGTGAAACCATTTGGTCATCCTCCACTTTTCGTGGTGTTTCTTGCTGCTGCACTTGGAATTTGGTTCATGCTTCACGAAATACAAGGAGTTCAACTGGGAAACAGTGCTTGAGGTAGTTCTGTCACGTGTGGTGGGTCAGGATCTGCAAGAAAATTCACCAACCAGGCTTCTATCTCTCAAAGATTGCCCGCTTGTCCATAGCAACCTGATTCTGAACATTGCCCTGAAACTACGCCATATAACAAGATGCTTTTACATATAAGGGTCTGATGTCTGCACTCTGTCAGTTACAAGCCATTTGGAAGCCAATGGCAGATCCAAATGGCTCCACCATGATGTTTTATCACACACCTGTCCACCACTGCTCTAGGCCCACTACTCAGCAGGCTCCAAAATACTGGCATCTCTGTTCTAAACAATTTTCATGAAACCCTGTCAATCAAGGCACTGTCTGGTACACTCATGGTAAGCAACAGGACATCGAAAGTTTCTGCAGTTCCACCTGGTCATGGAAAATTCAAAAATTTCGTGGTATTTATCTAGCCATTTTTCAAGGATGACGTTGGATGCACAATTATTCAGGAACCATTAAATGTTGAGAAAGTTCATTTCAAAGAAAATTCTAGAGAACTCTCACAGGCAAGGCTTTCCAAAGAGTGGACAAAAGGTCACTTGAAGCCAGGACCATTGAGATCTACAATGTGATGTCCTATGTCTTTTGACTCTCAACTATGGCTGCCAAGTCTTTCAGAATAAAATCATGTGATATCCAGGCTGAGATTCCAAGTTCTTTGTGGAAAGCCACCCTGGTCCTAGATCTCAGGTTCCAAGGGCGACTCTCATGCGTGGCCTCCTAAAATCCCAACACAATTCATGGCAATTCTTCTCTGAGATCAGTTTCAGATCTCAGTCTCTAAGTGGAAACACACCAGAGTTCAAGCCCAGTTGACCCAGTCATCTCTTCCACCCGCCACACCAATGACCAGAATTAAAACCAAAACACTCCCACATGGCCCTCATTTTCTTCCATATAGACACTCATCATAACCTTGGCTGGAAGTTTTTATGAGGCACACAGCCCAAGACAATGTCAAAATAAGCTCCCTTGCCTTTCATTTGTCTAAAGTCAGTGTTTCCTGGACAACGTTCCTGTGAACCAGGACTGATCAAAGAGGTCTGCCATTAATACTGTTCTGCTTTTCCAATTTGAGGCATACAGACTGTCGGGTATAGTTTCTTTATGTGATTTGCAGTCATGAGAAAACCCAAGCACCTATGGGCTAGCCTCTGCAGGGCTTGAAGAACTCAGTTGACCCAAAGATCCCTGTTATCACTTGATGGAGATCAGGAACCTTACAGAGGAAGGCAAGAGACTTCATCACAATGACTTCTCTTTTGGCCATTTTGGATTTGGATGCACACATGGGATCTTTCTTCAGATCCATCAGGTGCTGAGAATCTAAGCGATAATCTCACACTGCACTAAGAGGCTGATTCAGACATATCCCTTTGCAAAGCCAGGAGCCACAGGTGATGCCCATTTATTTCCATTTGAAAACTGTTTTTTTCAGGCTTTGGAAATGTGTGGCCTTAGGCAAAGTCCTTCCTTTCATTCAGGGCAACAGAACAATAGGTAAGCAAAATCCCAAAGCAGATTTTCTCCACTGAGACTTTCCTGGTTACACTGATATCTGAGTTTTCTGAGATATTCACCATTCTCTTCAGGTATCCAGTACATGGCCATGTCCCAGATTGTGGAGGAGATACATATCTTGAACACAAAACCATGAGCCTATGGGAGAGTGACCAGATTCAGGAAGATATCAGGAATGTAGGAAGGTAATAGGTGTTGCCCATCCATAAGGTAACCTGCAGTCCATTCATAAATTGGACAGGATGAATTCTGCGAAGAATTCTACTAGACAGGACACATCTATTGATGCATTCTCTTTTCTATTGTCTACAACCACAAATACAGTGGGATACCCAGACACAGAAACACTCACCTTCTCAAAGGACTTACTAGAAACAGTCCACTCCAAACCAAACAAACCGACTTTCCTACATATTCTCAAAACTTGAGACAAAATCACAAACACACAAACACACACACACACACACCCACAAAGGCACCTTCTTTCCCCAAATAGGTCTGTGACTATCTGGAGCGTCCTCTGACTGGTGGGCCATACTATGTTTCCCCGAAATGGGCTGTCCTATGTCAGATCTGGTCTTCTTGGCCAACACTGTGAAGTTATCAGGAGCCAGCGGTGAGCCACTGCCTGTTTTCTCAGGTAAAGCCCCTCTTCAGAGCTTTCCTGGCATTTGTCCATCTTCAATTTAGTAGTTGCCAAGAAAGACTTACTCTATCCTTTTTAAATCCAAAAATTTGAGACCACTGGGACTTAGACTGGGACTGCCTCAGGGTGCCTGGCTTCCTGGATTCCAAGTTCAGAGTGTTCCATCAACAAGAAAGTGACATGGGTCACTTCGTCTAGAACTGAATGAGGTCACTGCCTTGGCAACCACTTTGTCCTAACAGTTGCTTCCAAGGGTCCATGAGATGGATCCTGCCCCTACTTCCTAAGACACTTTCACAAGTTAGAATGGAATATCAACCATAGGCACCCGGGAACAGCTCTCCACACAAGCCTGGTTTGGTCCGTCTTCTCTACATTAAGAAGAGAGACTGCTTCAGACACACCCCTTCATCCTGACCTGTTTTTTTTTTTTTTTTTGTCATGAAAGATGACTTTCGCACTCTCAGGTCCATCATAGCTGCCTACATCTTCTTTAGGGATCATTTCTGCATGGACCTTTGAAGTTCTCCGGAAGTTGAAGATCTCCTACATTCCTGTATTGTAAGACCAACTCTGTCCCTGCTATTCTGTAAAGTTAGATTGAGGGAACAGTGTATGGTTACAGTTAATAACAGGTTTGATTTGGGTTAGGATCATTCTGCTGGATGAATAATGGTATTGGGAACCTGCAATATTTATAAGATTATATAGGTGAAATATATGAATGAAAACAGAAATCTCGGTAACATTTGAAGCCCAGAAGGGCATTGGGTCCTTGATTGGGATACTTAGCTTTTAATTATGTTCTGCACAGATGTCTCAGATAAATCTATACACAATGGCATAAGATCTGATACCTTGGATGATTGAATGTTGAGGAGAACAACCATTCAAAGAGGGAGAGTCGGTAGGATTAGGAAGATAGTTGGTAGGATTATAAAAAAGTGTGAGTATAGCATTTGGACAAATAGTTCCTTAGCAATAGGTTTTCAGGTAGACAGAAAATGTAAATGTCAGCATATGTGAAGAGTCAGTCACAGTGATGAACTGGGGAAAATATGTAGGAAAGCAGATATCAATAGAGACATTAGGAAATCAGGCAAAATATAAAGTGAGTGATAGCAAAAGACATTTTCAACAGGCTTGAGATTGAATATATAATCTTAGGAAGTAACAAATATGTAGTCACCAATAGGATTGACATTTGAGAGCATTAGGCAACCTGGACATGGGTGATTTTCATAATCCATACTCACATTCCATTTAGGCTTTGGTACAATCATAAGTGTGACTTTGCATTTTGTGGCCAGAATATTACTGTGATAAAACGTATATGTAGATGAGGTGACATGAGTATTTCTTGCACCATTTCTTGGAGCAATATTTTGAAGGGGTATAAATTAGTATTGGGGGTACATATAGGTGTACCATGTATGTATGAATATAGAGATAATGCATGAATAGACCATACTGCGAATAAATAATATAACTTGTTCCAACTTTAAATAATGGATTGAATTGATATCTGAAAATACACAGGAATCATATATTGATATACATACATTCATTCCAACCAGTAATACATCTAATGGTAATATTACGGTTGTGGTTTATCACCAAGAGTGTGTGAATTTTGCTTCAAATTTGATTATGGAAATCGAAAATAATGTGTTTGGAAAGAAATCTCATGAAATGACCACTCAAAAACAAGGAGGAATACATATGTTCTGAAGCAGGAAGCGATTGAATGTGTTACAAATTTCTTTAAATTTGTGAACTTGTGGATGAAATGTATATTCTATAATGTATAAAAACTGCAGAAATAGTAATGTACCAGTGTTTAATAAAAATGAACGTCAAAATACACATCATGTTCCATAGGAATCTACTTGCATTGATGTTAAAGTGGGTCAGCTACTGTAAAAATATAAGGATTTGTTTGCACCATTCACTGAAGTAACTTTTTAGTACTAGAAAACAAATATGTATTTCAGGTGGATGAATATTTTTAAAATAATCTTATGAAAAGTTTAATATAAAACCACATACATGAACAAGAATGAATTTAGGGAGTGTATAATAGGACATATATTTTATATTTTGAAAAATCTAGATATATATATATATATATATATATATATATATATATATATATATATATACACACACACACACACAAAACACACACAGAGACATTAAATAGTAGCAATATATATGCCAATTAAAATTCATTGTGAAATATATATCATCCACAGATCCAAAATATTAATTTTACTGAACATGGATTTATGTATAATGTTTTTCAACTAAGAAGCTCACTCATAGTCTGAATTTTCAGTTCCAAAAGCATTAATGAGGAGTGATCTCTTCTCACACTTTGTATCTGCCAAGTTAGCCACCTCTCAAGAATATACGTGTGATACCAGGTAGGATTCTATATGTGTATATAAAAATACATGTGCTGAATAGGCTACAGAAAAATGGAGACAGGAATTCACATATGTGTTAACTTTAAAAACACATGCAGAACTATTTCAACAAAAAATTGACAAGATTTATAACTTCTACCCTATATCATGCAAAAGGCAAACCAACTATCCACCATGCCTCCTCTGAAGTGCTAGTATTTCTATTCTGTTTGGGTTACTTTTCTCCATCATATTAGAATTAGTAGTCAGAGTCTAGTAGGGTATGGGTTAGTGTCAAAGATTCAGCATTTCAAATGGAAAATTGAACAATGAATCCAATGTGTATGTAAATATGTGCTACACAAAATTATTCCCACTCTCATCCAGAACAATGCCTTGACAATTCCTTCACCCCAAGTAAGACACAATTAGAGGAGAAGATTTAGAAAATCTGTGAATAAATATGTTAAATGGAATATGCTCAGGAGCTCACAACCTTTGAAGTGGTGGAGTAGTTTCCAAAAGTATGGGACAGGGTAAAAACTCCACAAACATGGAGGTCTGCTGGCCTAGAGACTTCTAGAGAAACTGCCTGTGAGTTTGGGCACTTGAAAAATATGTTGTTGTCAGGAGCTTTAGCTTCCTTTCTAGGGAGACCATAAAAGCTTGGTCTGGATCTATGAGACATGGAGGACATGGTTTCTTATTTCCCAATGTACATGAGGCAGCAGTGCTGAATTCTCTTTTTAGGTAAACTGTGACCACTGGGGGATAAATGTGTGCCAGTGTGCACTGTGAAGCCATATGGTCATCTTCCATTTTCGTGGTGTTTCTTCCTGCTGCACTGGGTGTTTGGTATTTGCTTCACGAAATACAAAGAGTTCAACTGGGTCACAGTGCAAGAGGAAGTTCTGTCATGTATGGTGGGTCAGGTTTTGCAGGAGGATCCAAGAACTAGGATCCTATCCCACATATCTTGCCCCCTTGACCATAGCACCCTGATTCTGAACAATGTCCTGAAACCTCTCCAAATAACAACTTGCCTTTACATGGAAGGTTCTGCTGGCTGCACCATGTCAGCCACAAGGCATTTGAAGCCAGTGGAAGATACACATGGCCCCACCACAGATGTTTTATCACATACCTGCCCACCACTGCTCTAACCTACTACTCAACAGAGTCCAACTTACTGGCATCTCTGTTCTACACCATTTACATGAAACCCAGTCAATCAAGGCACTGTCTGGTATATTCATGATCAGCAACAGGACATCAAAAGGTTTTCCAGTGCCACCTGGTGATGGGAAATTCAAAAATTTCATGGTATTTATCTAGCCATTTTTCAAGGATGAAGTTGGAGGCACTGTGAGTTTCAATTCTTTCAGGAACCATTAAATGGTTAGGAAGCTCATTTCAATGAAATCTCTGGAGAACACTCACAGGTAAGACTTCCCAAAGAGTGGCCAAAAGATCATATGATGTTATGCCCATTTAGGTCTACAATGTGAGGTCCATATGAGTTTTGACTCTCAACTATGGGTGCCAAGTCTTTCAGAATAAAATTTGTGGTATCCTGGCTGAGAGGCTCAGTGCTCTGTGGAAAGCCACCCTCGGCCTAGAACTCAGTTTCCAAGGGCAACGCTCATGCCTGGCTTCCTAAAATCTCAACACTATTTATGGCAATACTTCTCTGAGGTCAGTTGCAGAACTCAGACTCTAAAGGAGTCACACCAGAGTTCAAGAACATGTGGACCAAGTCATCTCTTCCAACCGCCACCCAAATGACCACAATTTAAACCAAAACACTCCAACGTGGCGCTCATCTTCTTCCATATAGACACTCACAATAACCTATGGCTGGAGTTTTCCATGAGTGGCACACCCCAAGACCGTGTCCAAAATAAGCTCTCTTGCACCTAATTTGCCTAAATTCAGGGTGGCCTGGACACCCTTCTTGTGAACCAGGAGAGATTAAGTAGGCCTCCCGTTAATACTGCTCCGCTTCTTCAATTTGAGGTTAAATGACTGTGGGGTTTGGATTCTTTATGTGAATTGGAGTCTTGAGAAAACCCAAGCAAATATGGGCTAGCCTCTGCAGGGCTTTGAAGAACTCATTTGACCCAAAGGATCCCTATTCTGACTTGATGGAGGTCAGGAAAGTTACAGAGGAAGGCGAGAGACTTCATCCACAAGGACTGCTCTTTTGGCCATTTTGTTTTTGGATGTAAACATGGGATCTTTCTTTAGATCCATCAGGAGCTGAGAATCTAAGTCACAGCCTCACACAGGGTAAATAGGCTGATTCAGACACATCCTTTCCAAAGCAATTAAGCAAAGAGCCACAGGTAATGCCCATTCATTTCCATTTGAAAACTGTTTTCTTCAGGCTTCAAAAAGTGGTGGACTGAGGAAAAGACCTTCCTGACATTCAGCGCAACAGAAGAATAGGTAAACAAAAGGCCCCAAGCAGGGTTTCTCCACTGAGACTTTCCTGGTCACACTGATATCTGAGTTTTCTGAGATGCTCACCATTCCCTTCAGTACATGGTCATGTCACAGAGCTTCGAGGTTGTACATATCTTAAACAGAAAACCCTGAACCTATTCTGGAGAGTGGCCAGAATTCAGGAATAAAACAGGAACTAAGGAAGATAGCAGGTGTTGCACATCAATAAGGCAAGCTGCAGTCCATTCATAAATAGGGCAGGATGAATGCTGTGAAGCTTTCTACTAGACAGGACATATTCATTGATGCATTCTCTTTTCTAATGTCTACAACCACGGACACAGTGGGATACACAGACATAGAAATTCTCGCCTTGTCAAACGACTTACAAGAAACAGTTCACTCCAAACAAAACAAACTGCCTTTCATACCTATTCTCAGAACATGAGACAAAACCACAAACCCACACCCACACAACAAAGGCACCTCCGTTCCCCAAGTAGGTCTGTGACTATCCGGAGTGTCCTCTGACTGGTGGGCCTTACTATGTTCCCTGGAAATAGCCTGTTCTGTCTCAAATCTGGTCTTTTTGGCCAACTCTGTGAAGTTGTCAGGAGCCAGCGGTGAGCCACTGCCTGCTTTCTCAGGAAAGGCCCCTCTTCATAGCTTTCCTTGCATTTGGCCATCCTTACATCAGTAGGTCCCAAGAAAGACTGAGTCTGTCCTTGGTAAATCAAAATAAGTTTGACCACTGGGACTGGGACTGGGACTGGCTCTGGGTGCCTGGCTTCCTGGATTCCAAGTTCAGAGAGTTCCATCACCAAGGAAGTTAGGTGTGGTCACTTCCTTTTGGAACTGAATGAGGTCACTGCCTTGGCAACAACTTTGTCCTAACAGTTGCTTCCAAGGTTACCATGAGAAGGAGGCTGCTCCTACTTCCTGTGACACTTTCACAGGTCAGAGTGGTATGTCAACCATAGGCATGCAGGAGCAGCTCTCAACACATGCCTGCTTTGGTCCACCTTCTCTACATTAAGAAGAGAGTGGCTGATTCAGACACATCGCTTCATCCTGAGCAGGTTGTTTGACATGGAAGACTTTTGCTCTCTCAGGTCCTTCGTACTTGCCTACATCTTCTCCAGGGTTCATTTCTGTGTGGACCTTTGAGGTTTTCAGCAGGTGTAAGATCCTCTATAATTCTGTATTTTAATACCAATTCTGCCCCTGCTCTTCTGTAAAATTAGATTGAGAGAACAGTGTATGGTTAGGATTAATAACAGGTTCGATTTGGTTTAGAAAGGAAACTACACGGTTGAGCAAACAGGGTCCTACAGTTAGCAATAATATGAGGATTTTTAATGGACCGGCCATGGCAGATAAAAGCGTAGTTAATCAGGTCACTATGTGAACCAAGACTCAAACCTCCCTTTTGGGGCCTCTGTCTCTCTTTGACGCTCTTCAAGTCATTTTCTTAATTTACTCATAGATTCTTTTACAACTCCAGTATTGTCGGCATAAAAACAACATTCTTCCCTCAATGCAAGCAAAAAGGCACCTTTCTCTCATAAAGAGGAGGTCCAACACTCGCCTGCTTTGTAAAACAACTTCAGAAAGAGAGAGGTTAAAATTCCTGTAAAGCTGTGATGTCGGTTTTTAATGTCTTTAAACTTTGGCATATTTCTGCTTCTAATTGTGTCTTTGTTGTGTCTCATGGACTAGCCCACCCCTTCAGCAACTATTATTTCTAATAGGATGGCTAAAGTGAGGGATACTGGTTCCCAGTGGAACCGGGTTGTATGCCCCCTATTTGATCTTTAAATGAACCTAAGTCATGATAGAGAACTCTGGAAAACATCTGCATCATTACATAATTAATCACATATATTGACCATTTTATGAAAACATAAATAATGTTAAAGTGTATAGAATTATACTGTTGTAGGAACGGGCAAAGAAAGGGACCTAAGATAGCACCAAACACAGGAAAACAGTCTTATTTGGTTGCATCCGGATTTAGAGGGCATTGCTTCTGTTGTAATCAATTAATCCCCTGAACCCCAAGTTTCGGTAGTTTTAGAATTTGTACCCAACATGTAAGGGAAGTGGCTCAGAAGTTCACAGTCTGTAGAAATTCACAGATCAGTTTTTGTTTCTGTTTTTGTTCCTCTGTTCTGGGCAAGTTAACTTTTCAAAGACACCTTGGAAAGGGAGAGCTTTTTTGTCTCTTTTTTTTCTCCCTGCCAGCTGTCACCATGAAGCCCAATTGGTAACTTTTTTATCTTAGAAATCTAGCCATCTCTGTGAAGCCCCAGCTCAAGGCCAGAGGCCTTGTTCACATATTTTGTGAAAATCTAGTAAGGCAGTGTCAAGCTTAGGGGTGGTGAGTTTTCCAGCCAGTGGCCAAGTAGAACAGGGCAACACGAAAAGTGGAAGTTTATCTACATTGAACTCTTTCAGAGGGACTCTTTTGCTGAAAGACCTAATGTAAGCCTCGGTGAAGACTTCTGGAGAAGGTTATTTAAGACATATCTATGGACCTGGTACAGAGGGGGAAGACGGGGAAGGCGAGGCTGAGAGCAGCTCCGTGGATCTGAGAATGAGGAAGATGAGATGTAAAAGAATAATGGAAAAGGGGTTTGGGATTTTCCTAGAACAAAACTTGAGCAGTAGAACAGGTAGAGCAGAGGTGAAGATGGGAGTGAGTATTCCAAAAAGCCTGTGAGGGACTTTAAATTCTTAGTAACCTGTTTTCAGTGATGACAAAGCAACTTTAAAGGCTATTTTTATTACATCTTGGATAGGGGTCTGAGGGCTCTTCTCAGCTGGTTTGAGCTTTGGTTTAGCTTCTTAGAGGACTTGGTGGGACCTAGTGCAGGCACAGACAGAAAAAGAGAGGAGTGAGTGAGTGGAGGGGTACCTCGGTACCTGCTACCTCAGCAAGGGGGCAATGGTCTGAGAACTGGCGGAGGTTTGGGTTTTTGGTGTAGTAATTGGAGGGAAGAAATCAGGTTGCTGAGGTGGGAGTGAAAGCAGAGAGTCTAGAGCAGAAGGCTGAGGGTGAGGAACTATTGGAGAAGCATAGTACAGGATGTGAGTGAAGGAGGGAAAAGGATTCCACATAGGGGAATTTTCCCCTTTTGAGCACTTGCCGAAGTTAAAAATGTCACGCAGAATTTGAGGATCTAGAGAACCCTCTGGGGGCCATAGTTTTTGGTTGTCTAATTGGTTATATGGCCAATGCTGTTTACTGAATTTGATGAGGAGTTTGGGTTCCACCAGGCAGCCCCGGTATGCTCACATCAACATGAATTACACAAGAAGTTGGCTTTCCCCCCACACAGCCATGGCTGTTTGTGGCTTTGATAGTCCGCCGGGCATATATAGTAATCTAGGCTAACCAACCTGAATCTGGCTCGCGTTTCCGTGCATCCATAATGTTTGTTTCAATTATCTATGGTATGGAAGGGATTTAATGGAACTTTAGTGGGATCCTCTTCATTGGGGTTATCTCAATAGGAAAGACCTATACCAAGCTGAAAAATGTCTGGGTGGAGAGATAGCCACCAGGTCCCTAAGGGGGCTGTATGCGAGATAGACCATACTTCTTGTCTAGTAAGATTTCAGATCAGCCTTCACTGCTGAACAGGCTGATGAGGGTTAGGAGTACTGGTGGCCAAGGGGAGAGTCTATAGTCTTGTCCACATAGCGAATACGCAATTTGAAATGGTTACCAGTTTTTTCCAGTTTCCAACCAGAGTCTGGACACAGCGAAGGCTTGAGATGAGAGGCATGAATCAAAAAAGTGATTCTGTCTACTTTTATGGCTGTAGGTGTTATAAGTAGCACCTGGTATATTCCTTTCCAGCGGTGTTCTAGGGATAACACCTGATGTTGTCTTATGTTGACGAAGTCTCTTACTTGATATTGATGTGGAATCCCCTCGTCCCCAGGTTGGTAGGCAGTGGCCAACTGTTTCCACAGTTATCACTGAGTTCTTTCAATGGCTTTAAGTCTGTCAAGCAAGGGGTGTGGAAGGGATTGTTAGGCCTTAGAGTTTGGGATTAGGTCCCTTACTGGATGATGGGCATCATAGAGAATTTCATAGGGGGTGAGGTTACACAAAGAAACTGAGGGAGTATTTCTCGCATGAAACAGTGCATAAGGCAGGAGCATAGTCCAATCTTTTATGCCAGTCTCTAAGCTTAATTTTGTTAAGGTCTCTTTAATGGTTCTATTTATTTTTTCTACCTCTCCTGAGCTCTGAGGTATATAAGCATAATGTAACTTACAATTAATCCACACCTGACTTACCTGGGCCATGAACACAAGTCCATTATTAGACCCTATTATCTTAGACAGACCGTATCTTGGAAAAATATCTTCCAGGATCTTCTTGAGAACCATTTGCGCCATTTTTTTTTCTGTGTGTGTGTGTGTGTGCGTGTGTGTGTGTAAGGCTTCAATCCATCCTGAGAATGTATCCACAAAGACTAGGAGATATTTAAGTCCATACCTTGCTGGCTTAATTTCAGTAATGTCCACTTCCCAGAATTGTCCTGGTCTGGTTCCTCGTAGGTGCTTTCGTCTAAGAAACTTGGAAGGGTAAGCATTAAACAATTGACTGACCCGACAGGCTTTTGTTACCAGTTCAATTATTTCCTTTCGCTGTGAGTCAGTTAGTGGAAAACTCTGTTCTTAATCCTACAGGAATGCCTGCAGTTTCTTTGAACCAAGGTGAGTGAGTTGATGTACATTTTTAACGTAGTGTAGGGCTTTCTGTAATTGCAGGCTGAGCTCAGTAAAGTTGAGGCGTTCAATGTCAGTGTCCTTAGATGTTATCTAAAACTTCCTGGTACTTAGGGGTCCATTGGAATTGGGCATCTCCCTTTAACAGCGGGTATAAAGGAGCAGCTAAGGACTCAAACCCATTTATCCATAACCTGCAAAACCCAGCAATCCCAAGAAACTCTTAGTTGTCTGCTGTAAGATGGGGTTGGTATCTGCTCAATGGTTTGTTTTCTGGGCTCAGTGAGCCATCGTTTACCGCCCCTAAGGAAATAGTCGAGGAAGATTACTTCTTGCTGGCAAATTGGGCAATTTTGGCCAAAGCTCTATACCCGAGTTGAGCAAGCTAGGATAATAGTGCTTGGGTCCCAGTTCACAGTTTTCCTTGGTGTTGGATGCCAGTAGCAGGTGATCCACATATTGAAGCTGGGTGACTTCGGGGTGCGTAGTTCAGAAATTGTTGAGATCTCTGTGAAGGGCTTCATCAAAGAGAGTGGGGGAGTTTTTGAACCCCTCTGTGAGTCTAGTCCAAGTTAGTTGACTAGACTTTCCGGTTTCTGGGTCTACCCACCCAAAAGCAAACAGCAACTGACTATCTTTATGCAGAGGCAAGCAAAAGAAAGCTTGTTTTAAGTCCAGAACAGTATACCATTTCTGCTCAGGGTTCAGAGTGCAAAGCAGATTGAACAGATTAGGTACCCTGGGGTGAATGTCCTGCACTCTGTTGTTGATCTCTCTTAGGTCTTTAACAGGGTGATAGTCCCTCGTTCCTGGCTTTTTCTTCTAATAGCAGGATAGTGTTCCAGGCCAATTGACAGGGCCTTAGGACCCCTAAGGCCAGATATTTCTGAATATAGGGCCTTATCCCATCTTTAGCTTTTTATGCTTAGAAGATATTATTTGACATTGATTGGGGAGGCTGAGGTTTTTAACTCCACTGTTATTGGAGGTTGTTTCACGGCAAGGCCTAACACAGCAGTTTTTGCCCAGGCATCTCGGTAATCTGTTATCCATTTCTGGGGTAGCTTGCCTGTTTGATCAGTCTTGGGGGGTGTGAAGAATGGACGTTCATCTTCTACTAATATAGTTAAAGCCGTGACTATAGGAGTTTTTACTGAAGGATTTAGAAATTCCATTTGGGGGCCTTCAGGGTTAAAAGTTATTTTGGCCCAGAGCTTGGTGAGCAGATCTCTGCCCATCAATGGGTGCGGGCATTCTGGGATTACTAGGAAGGAGTGATGGATTTTTCCTTTCCCCAGGTCCATGGTGCTCTTAGTAGTCTAAGCCCGATATTTACTGCCATTAGCCCTTTGAACTACAGACCTTTTATTTGATAGACGGCCCAATGGGGACTTAAGGGCTGAGTATACTGCTCCTGTATTCACTTCAAAGTTTACTGGGGTCCCCTACACTTCAAATGTTACCATGAGCTAGGGGAAAGAATCTGAGCCCCAACTTTCTTAGTCATCCCCCAGAGTCAAAATGGCTGGCTGGCGTGTCTGTCTCTTTATAGGGCACTGTTTGGCCCAGTGTCCTTTTTTTTTTACAGTAGGCACATTGATCTGAGGCCAGGGGTGGCCTGTGGCACGGGCCCAGGTATCGCTTCCTGTCACCTTATGTCTTAATTTCTGGCCTCTTTCTTGTTGTGACCAGGATCTTAGTCAATGCCTTAGTCTTTCTTTTGCTTCTCTCATCCTCCCTCTGCTCCCTTTCTTTCTCCCTGTTTCTCTCTTATAGTATACTTTTTCGGCTTCTCTGACTAAATCTCTCTTTTAACTTTTTTTTTTAATATCCATGGCAGCTTCAACAATTAAGGCCATCGTGACAGATGCCTTTTGATCTGCTGCCTGAGGATCGAAAGGAGTATATCTCTTATATGCCTCCATAATTCTCTCTAGAAACATAGAGGAAGATTCATCAGGCCTTTTAATAATTTCTCTTACCATGGCCAAATTAGTTGGTCACCTAGCGGCCCCTTGGATACCCGCTATTAGAGCCTGGCAATAATTGGACAGATGCTCCCTATCTTCAAAGGTGTTGGGGTCCCAGTTGGGTTGGTTAAAGGGGAAGGCAGCTTTTATTATGTTGGGAAGTTGTGTTGGTCGCCCATCAGGTCCGAGGATATTTTTTTCTAGCTTCCAGGAGGTTTTTCTCTCATTCCTCTGTCATGAAGAGAGTCCCTAGGAGTTGTTGGCAGTCATTCCAAGTAGGCAGGTGTGAAAACGTTGGCGAGTTCTCTGAGTTTTTTTAGCCGGGCCAGCTTCCTCCAGGGAAGGAGGTGCTGTGTGTGTCATGGGACAGTCATCTGGAGGGCGCTGGGCCATTCTGGCTTCCTCGAATGGTGGAGAGGCTGAGTCAGCAGCAGGGGAATTACTTACAGGGTATTGGGGGTTGGGGGACAAGGGCAGAGGATAAGTACGAGTAGAGTCTTGAGACTCAGGGAGAACAGAGGGTGGAGGTTGAGGAACAGAGAGTTTGAGAGATAGAATCATAGGGGAAGGAGTAGGAGTGGGTGCAGGGACAAGGAAAGGCTTCACCCATGGAGGAGGAGATTTGCAGAGGTCCTGACAAGTTAAGATATATGGCTACTGATCTGGATGTCTATGTGGCCCCGGCTGAAAGACAATATCTCAGACTTTTCAAATTAGTGCAAAGTAGAAACATCCTTCTAGAGGCCATCTGACTACAAAGGTGGGTTATTCTGAGACACAGAATCTGCCAGGTCTGGTATTTTAATGAAAAAGAAAGATTCTGAGCCCTTAAGCAGACTTTGGTCCAGTTATTAAGGGTCAGGGACAGAGGCATTGAAGTTCTCTGTCCCATAATGAAATATACACAGACAGTGAAAGCAACAACACACGACACAGACAAGACAAGACAATAAAGACAGGCAATGGACGTCCAATACTGAGACCAGGACTGAGTAGCCGGCAAAACCTGATGGGCTGGCAATTCCGAATCTGAAAGAAAATATCACTGAGTCGAGGAGACTATGGTTCCTCGATTTCCCGAGTGAATCCCCCAGGGACATGGCCTGTGGCTCTGTGACATGTGTGTCAGCCACCGTGGGAGAGAGCTCACGCTCTTTACCAATAGCCATTTTGTCAAACCCTAACCTGAATCCTGAAACCAGAAAGAGGGGCCTTATTTACCCCCAGAGCATCCCGTTGGGGGTCTTTCATCTGAAGCTGCCGGATCTCGCTGGGGCCACCAGAAGTAAAGGTCGGGTGAGCATTGATGAAAGAGACCACCAAGAGACTGTATAATGCAACAGCAAAGGGTTTATTGGGAGTCCGGCATGCAAGGGCTCAGAGCTCGCTTGAATAGAGCAGAGAGCCCTGAGAACAGCTTAAGAAGTGCTTATATATTTTACTTGGAGAGGGCAGGGAGGGAAGTTTATTGATGGGTAAGGGCGAGTGGGCGGTTTGCATGCAAATGGTTGATGGAGTACATTCTGCAGTTTGGCAGTTGGGGGCAGCACATTCTGGGAACAAGAAGAGCAAACAGTTCTCAAGATTTCAACAGTGTTTTATTAAGCATACAGAAAAACAGGAAGTGACAAGTACCTATTTTATTAACCTTTCAATATAAGTATGAAAACAGAAATCTAGGTTAGATTTGAAGCCCAGAAGTTCATTTGGCCCTTGATTGGTATACTTAGCTTTGAATTACGTTCCGTAGAGAAGTCCCAGAAATATGGATATACAATGACACAGGACCTTGTACCTTCTCAGAGTTCAGTTCCAAAACACAGTCTCTAAGGGGAATCACACCAAAGTTCAAGACAAGATGGACTCAATTATCTCTACCAACCGCCACACAAATGACCACAATTAAAACCAAAACACTCCCAAATGGCACTCATCTTCTTCCAAATAGACACTCATCATAACTTCTGGCAGGAGGATTCCATGAGAGGTGCAGCACAAGACAGTGTCCCAAATAATCTCCCTTTCCCCTCATTTGCCAAAAGTCAGAGTGGCCTGGACACCCTTCCTGTGAACCAGGAGTGATCAAATATGCCTGCCATTAATACAGCTCTGTTCTTCAATTTGAGGACTACTGACGGTGGGGTTTAGATTCTTTATTTGAATTGGATTCATAAGAAAACCCAAGAACCTATGGGCTAGCGTCTGCAGGGCTTTGAAGAACTCAATTGACCCAATGGATCCCTTTTCTCACTTGATTGAGGTCAGGAACCTTTCAGAGGAATGCGAGAGACTTCATCAACAATGACTGATTTTTTGGCCATTTTGATTTTGGATCCACACATGGGATCTTTCTTTAGATCCATCAGGTGCTGATAATCTAAGCCACAGGCTCACACAGAGCCAAGAGGCTGATTCAGACACATCCCTTTACAATGCATTTAAGCAAAGAACCACAGGTGATGCCCATTCATTTCCGTTTGAAAACTGTTTTCTTCAGGCTTCACAAAAGCGTGGCCTGAGGCAAAGACCTTCCTGACATTCAGGGCAACAGAACAATAGGTAATCAAAAGGCCCTTCCCAGGGTTTCTCTACTGAGACTTTCTGGGTCACAGTGATATCTGACTTTTCTGAGATGCTTGCCATTCTCTTCAGCTATCCAGTACATGTCCATGTCACAGTGCTTGGAGGTGGTACATATCGTGGATGCAAATGCATGAACCTATTCTGGAGAGTGGCTAGATTTCAGGAAGAAAACAGGAACTTAGGAAAATAGCAGGTGTTGCCCATCGATAAGGCAAGCCCTAGTGCATTCATAAATTGGGCAGGATGAATGCTGGGAAGCTTTCTACTTGACAGGAAACATCCATTGATGCATTCTCTTTTCTAATGTCTACAAGCACGGACACAGTGGGATACACAGACATAGAAACACTTGCCTTGTGAAACAACTTACTAGAAACAGTTCACTCCAAACCAAACAAACCGACTTTCCTGCCTATTCTCAGAACATGAGACAAAACCACAAACACACATCCACACCCACAAAGGCACCTCCTTCCCCAAGTAGGTCTCTCACTCTCCAGAGTATCCTCTTACTGCTGGGCCATACTATGTTCCCCCGATATGGCGTTTCCTGTCTCAGATCTGGTCTCCTTGTCCAACTCTGTGAAGTGGTCAGGAGCCAGCTGTGAGCCAATACCTACTTTTTCAGGAAAGGCCCCTCTTCAGAGAACTCCTGGCATTTGGCCATCCTCACATCAGTAGGTACCAAGAAAGACTGACTCTGTCCTTGCTAAATCGAAGCAAGTGAGACACTGGGACTGGGACTGAGACTTACTCTGTGTGCCTGGCTTCCTGGATCCCAAGTTCAGAGAGTTCCATTACCAAGGGATTGAAGTGAGGTCACATCCTTCAGGAACTGAATGAGGTCACTGCCTTGGCAACCACTTTGTCCAAACAGTTGCTTTCAAGCGTACCATGAGAAGGAGGCTTACCCTATTTTCTGTGGCACTTTCACAAATTAGAATGGTATATCAACCATAGGCACCAAGGAACCGCTCTCCACACAGGCCTGATTTGGTCCATCTTCTTTATATTTGGAAGAGAGCCTTTAGTCCAGGGAGCACTGCAGTGAACCTCTGCACTAAAACTATTAGCAAGCACCTGATAGAGGATGCCTCCATAGGTAAGTGGCTCCTTTATAACATCTGATATCTGGTTAAGGGAGATCTCTTCTGATGACAGAGATGTGGCACGGGGAGGCTCACATATAATTCTGTCCAGGACAGTAACGAGAATCTTTCTGTCCTCTGTTCTGTTCTGTAGGGAATTCCTCTGGAACTGTAGAGAGGTGCCGACGGGCACGCACGCGCTCCTACCCTGGAGCTTTAGCAAGATGTTGCACTCTTCCCCTGTTTCTGTGTTTAGGCGCTGGGTTTCTGTTTTTTTGTGTTCTGTGTTCTATTTTTTGGTTTTTTGTTTGTTTGTTTTTGTTCGTTTTGTTGTGTGATTTTGGTGGTAAATACTTAAGTATATTGGACATGAAAATCAGAAATAAAGAGATTAAGCCTGACACCCCTTTGGACTGTGTTTTAAGGAACTGCAATGAACTTTATCCCCCATTGTAAAGCAGGATGATAGAAGCCCCTAGCTGGCTGCCTGGAGCACACCCATTGCAGAGGGCTATGCCTGCTGGGGACCTAAGAACTGAGTATCTCCCAGGTTAACAAGTGAAACTCCTTTAAAACCCCTTGTCCCTCCAGATAAAGAGAGTCACAACTTTGGCAGAGTCCCCTGTGTTTCTCCTTTGTTAGCCAAGCAATAAAACTCCTTTTTTCTTTTTCTCAAAACCCAGTCCTCATTATTAAATTTGTATTAATTGGCTTCAAGTTCAGGAACCAAACTTTAAGTTACAAATCTTGTACCCACCCTCCGCCCCTGAACTTTGTGAGAGCTATCTACTGAAATGTTAGGAGATAGAGCATGCTTGATGTGGAACTGAATCAGAGGAGATAATCCTGTATGTAAAAGGGGAAACTGAGGGACTCCCAGCAGCTGCCAAAGCCCTGTTGATTCAGGGAATTACCTCCTTCCTTCCCTGCACTGTAAGGATTATGCCACCTCTGTCTTGTTAAAAAAAGAGAAAAAGAAAAAGGTGACACTAAATGCAGTAAAGTCACCATGGAGACACTTTATTTTACATTTCAGGTTGCCCTTCTGTGAAAACATCTGGCCCCCTTGTGGGGACATCTATGGTGCCACTGCTGTAGGAGATTTTTCTCTTATCTGCTCTGGTTTAAAGGGTTCTGTCTGACAGCCATAGTCTGGACCTCCTTTCTGTCTGTATTGTGTCTTTGTTTCTGGCCCTTTAAGGCATCTGCAATAATGTGTTGATATTATAAATTGTTTTTGGGGAATGATCTTAGCTGAATGTGTGTCTAAATGATGATGTTTTATTTTAACAATCTGGTAACTGAATGGGTTTTTGAAGCATTGCACAATCTTGCAGTAAAAAGTCGGGTTTAGGTAATTGTTTAGTTTTTGATTTCAGATAATTCATGCCAGAGAACTTAAATACTTAGGATGGATAACTGAAGAACTCTGCTTCCAAGTTGGCAAGAAACTTCCCAATCATACGGTTTTTTTTTTTTTCACCAATTTTGAATTGGGTAGCCTGGGAAAATGTCACTGTGTGTACCAGTGCATTAATTTGGACATAAATAGTAAATCATAGAATGGTGTCTTTTGACAAAACAAGATGTAAAGATACAAAATTTTGTGAATTGTATCTTAAACTTGTATCATAATTTTCAACATCTGAACCTGAAAATTATGGTTAAAATGCCTTAGTCCTGAGATGTCTGTTCAGAATAGCAGTTTTTTTGCTGCTCCTTCCAGACCTCAGACATGACTTATGTTGAAATGCAAATGAAAGAAGCCTGCAAGCTTTGTAGGAGAGTGATTTGAGGTCTAAGGGAAAAAAAGGTAAATTGTATGTTATTTACTAATTACTGGCAAGTCATTTTTTCTAGGACTCTTATTTTTTTTCTTAGATACTTTATGTTTTTTGACCTCATGATTTTGAGAATACAGACCTAGGTTAATGTTTTTCTGATCAGTTCTATCTTTGACCAACTGTGGACTTTTTGAAACATTGCAATAAAGATTTCAACTACGAAAAGCTACAAGGCCTTTACTATTATTATGTGTGCACAAATTGTTATGTGTTGTATGTCTATATATACATATGTCCGTATATAATATATATGATACACAAATTAACATATATAAGGAGCGCTCATAAAAAAATAGCGCTCGTAAAAACAAATTTTAAAAAAGTGGATCCAAAGATCTTTAATTCACGTCATTTAAATGTTTCAATTTAAATTGGATAAAGAGATAAAAACAAATGTCTTTAAATTTAAGCTTACAAAGTTTTCTAGGTGTTCAAACATCTAACAAAATATTAACATCTACAAAATGTCTAATATGCCTTGGCTCTAGTACCTTTCCTTCAACATAAAAATGGTTTATACTGTTCAATACATTTCTCTAAATTTTGATAAATAAGTAAAGTAAATTTGATATGGGATTACTCATTCATGAGTACTTTTGTTAGATATCTGATTGATTTACTAAGATCTGTATTTTTTTTAGTAAACTCTGTATAAGATTGTAAAAATCAGTCATGTGTTAATGAGACAAAAATTTCTTAAAACATAAGTTTACCCATAACATTGAGTTTATTAAGATTTATGTTTTCTAGAGCAAGCAACCATAAAAATTAAACAACTGATTAAATAAAAACTGTTATTTTAGAGCACTGTACTGCCATTTCTTTAAAAGCCAAACTTGATTAATGTAGAAACATAAATGTAATTGTTATGCTATTAATGTTTTCATATCTTACAGGTATGCAAGTCTGTAAGGTAGAAACGTTTAAAGAGTATTATATCAAGCTGGTGCTCTAAAGTTGTGTGGTAAAAAACATATTGTGGATTTATTTACCTGTTATCAATAAGATATGTAAATTTTTATGTTACTTTTTACATTGGGGAACAATTTAAATGTATTTTTAAGTTAATTAGAGCCTAATCTTTGTAAAGGTTAAAAACTTTCAGCCTTTCTTTAATTCATGTTTTAAATGTGATATCATATGGTGTTAGCTAATGTTCATGTGACCTCAAACAATTTATTTAAACATTGTCAAATGATATTTAAAAATAAAGATCAGCTTTAGAACTAAAATAGTTAAGATTTATAAAGAGCCCTGCCTTACCTGAGATAAGGCTGTGTGTCCCATCTTACTACATGTGAGAATGACTATGAAACCATTAGGTTAGATAATATTTCTTTAAAGTTATGTTAAAAAGTTTTTTTTTATTGTCAATATTCCTAGGATCTCAAACAGGGGATATAATGTATAATTCAGCCAAAAAATTCAGGGAAGATATTACACGAACTAAGTATTTTTACTTTTGTTAATTTTAGTTTGAAATTTTCTTATAAGTCATCTAAAGATTCCCTGTTAGTGTTTTACAAATGTGTTGCTTTAAGAACACAACATGGGTTTATTCAAGATAATAAGTCATCAACTACAATACAGACAGAATAATACAGATCCCAATTAATAAAAAGGTAATTATAAAGTTATAGACATTAAAGCCCAGTACTCTTAATGTAAGGCTGTTAAAATTTATTTGCTGGATTTTTAAGATTAGGATTTAAAATGAATGTTAAATGAAAAGGGCCAAGAAAACCAATATTTGGCTCTTGCCCTCTGAGTCAGTCTGAATCCAGGGAACAGGGGACTTCTCTAAAGAGCTTTGCAACTCTGAGCCACATAACCTCCTGATCAGGGAGATTAATGAGACCACTGGAGAACAGAAAGCCAATCAGTGCATTTGTTACAAAGAGGAGAGTCATCATAGAAAGGAGACATCCATGATGCTTCTGAGGGAAGCCAAATGGTCAAGCAAGACCTGGACCCACCTAGCGCAAATGGCACTAGCAGAACTGAGAATCTCTTCTCAAGTTTCCCCAGAATTGATTCCCACAAAAGCTCAGCTGACTGTTAACAATAGATAGAAACAAAAGTCAGTTTGACTGCTTCATCTTAAACACTTAGCAAAGACAGTTAAGACCAAAATACAGCCACTCCTGGGCATTTTAAATAATAATAATAATAATAAATTTTTAAGGTATGCACTTTATCTTATCCTCTCAAAATAAGTAAGACTGGAGGCTACAAAGAAGGATTCTCACACAGGAATGCCTAATACTTATAAAAAGAGACTATCAAGAAGAGCTGCCACAGGCAGAAGTTTTCAGTTTAAGACCTACAGATATTCCTAACCTACACAGGTAGGCTTGGTGTTTGCTAGTACGATTATCCAGCCCTGAGTAACAGAATTAAAGGTTTCTCTATTAGACGCAGAGGTCATACTAGTAAAAGGATTTTTACAAGATCAGATGACATTAAATTATTAAACTGTGTCTTATTGGGAGGGCCAACTGTAACACTTAAAGTTAAATATTAAGTTGACAGTCCTGATAATTGGGGATATTAAAGACTGGTGAGGGAATTTCTATACAGTGACATGTTCCAGCTGCTGCAACATTTATTCAGTACTCATGGTTTTTGTTTCACTCATAGAAGAATCCATTCACAGATGACTTTACAACCTGTTCTTCCCCAACCTGACTTCAAACCGAACTGACTTCTAAAGGGCAACTCATGTCTCTCAACTGACTTCTAATAGGCAACTCATGTCCCTCACGACGAGCCCACTCACGTCACCCTGTCTCAGGACAGAAGAAGAAAAAATTAGTGATGCCACTCTTTTTACAACAATGGAGAGAAAGATAAATAGACTATCAATATAAATAATTAATTAAGTCAGGTAAAATCAGGGAGATCGGTTTTGGGTGAGTTGTAAAAATTTGGAGACTCTTATCTGAGGGATTAAAATTTCCTCAGTGCTCTTCCCATAATCTATCAAAGATTTGAAAGGGACACAGAGAAAAGGGGGAAATTGTAGACCCAACCTGATCTTTTATTAAAATTGGGAGCCATCATGCCACAAAGCCATGAAAAGATAATTTTGGCTTTACCATAAATTACTTCAAATTCTGAACCTGCGTGGAATGCCTGCCCACGCCTTGAACTCACGCATGCCCAGCTCTCTGACCAGATAGCAGCCCTCTCTGAAACTTTAGTGACACATCATAAATATTTGCCTTCTCTGGCCAGACAACAACCCTCTCTGAGGCTCTAATGGTCCTCATGAATTCTGATGTAGGGACAGCAAAAAAATTGTAAACTCCCTTTAATGTGGTGTTTATCAGAGTTCTGTTATCTGTAACCCCCCTTTTGTGTAACTTTCTGGGCTATAAAACTGGGCTGTAGGAAAGCTGGGGATGCTGTCTTGTTCCCACCATTTTGGGAGGGAGAGGCAGCACGGCCGGTGGAAATAATAAGCTTAATTTTATTTGATTTTAATTTGAGTCAGTGGTCTTTTCTAGCGTCCTGGTCTAACAGGTAAACACTCCAAAGACGTGGAGCTCTGCCGGCCTAAAGACTTCTTGAGAAACTTCCTCTGAGGTTGGGCACTTGAAATATATGTTGTTGTAAGGAGATTTAGCTTCCTTTCTAGTGACACCATAAAATCTGGGTCTGCATCTACGTGACCTGGAGGACATGGTTTCTTGTATTCTAATGAACATGAGGCAGCAGTGCTGAATTTTGTATTTGTAGGTAAACTGTGGCCACTTGGTGCTAAGTGTCTCCCCATGTGATCTGTGAAGCCATTTGGTCATCCTCCACTTTTCGTGGTGTTTCTTGCTGCTGCACTGGGAGTTTGGTATTTGCTTCATGAAATACAACGAGTTCAACTGGGACCCAGTATTGGAGGGAGTTCTGTCACTTGTGGTGACAGAGAATGCACCAACCAGGCTTCTATCTCACAAAGCTTGCCCATTTGTCCATAGAAATCTGACTCTGAACTTTGCCCAGAAACCTCTCCATGTAACAAGAAGGGTCTGCTGGCTGCACCATATCAGTCACAAGCCATTTTGAAGGCAATGGAAAATCCTCCTGGCCACACCACAGATGTATTATCACACACCTGCCCACCACTGCAATAGGCCCACTACTCAGCAGGGTCCAACTTACTGGCATCTTTGTTCTACACCATTTTGATGAAACCCCGTCAATCATGGCATTCTCTTATACACTCATGATCAGGAAAAAGACATCCAAAGGTTCTCCAGTGCCACCTGGTTAAGGGAATTTCAAAAATTTTATTGTATTTATTTAGCCATTTTTCATGGATGAAGTTGGAGGCATTGTGGGTTTCAGTTCATTCAGGAACCATTAAATGGTGAGGAAACTCATTTCAATGAAATCTCTGGAGAAATCTCACAGGCAAGTCATCCCATAGAGTGGTCAAAAGGTCACATGAAGCCAGGCCCATTGAGGTCTTCAATGTGACGTCCATGGGTGTTCTGACTGTCAACTATGGCTGCCACATCTTTCAGAATAAAATCATGTGATATCTTAGCTGAGATTCCAATGCTCTGTGGAAAGTCACCCTTCTTTTTTGATCTCAGTTTCCAAGGGGAAATCCAATGCGTGGCCTCCTAAAATCTGAACACAGTTCATGGCAATATTTCTCTGAGATCAGTTCCAGAACTCAGACTCTAAGGGGAATCACACCAGAGTTCAAGCCCAGGTAGACCCTGTCATCACTTCCAAGCACTACACAAATGACCACAATTAAAACCAAAACACTCCCACAAGGCCCTCATCTTCTTCCATATAGACACTCATCATAACCTGTGGCTGGAGGTTTCCATGAGGGGCTCAGCCCAAGACAGTGTACAAAATAAACTCCCTTGCCCCTAATTTGCCTAAAGTCATGGTTGCCTGGACACCCTTCCTGAGAACCAGGAGTGATCAAATAAGCCTGCCATAAATACTGCTCTGCTTCTCCAATTTGAGGCCTACTGACTCTTGGGTATAGACTCTTTATGTGAATTGGAATCATGAGAAAACCCAAGCACATATGGGCTATCATCTGCAGGGTTTTGGGAACTCATTCGACACAAAGGATCCCTATTTTCACTTGATGGAGGTTAGGAACGTTACAGAGGAAGGCGAGAGACTTCGTCCACAATGACTGCTTTTTTGGCCATTTTGGTTTTGGAAGCACACGTGGGAACTTTCTTTAGATCCATCAGGTCCTGAGAATCTATGCAACAGCCTCACACATGGCCAAGAGTCTGATGCAGACACATTCCTTTCCAAAGCAATTAAGCAAAGAGCAACAGGTGATGCCCATTAATTCCCCTTGAAAACCGTTTCCTTCAGGCTTCACAAAGGAGTGGCCTGAGGCAAAGACCTTTCTGACATCAGGGCAACAGAACAATAGGTAAGCAAATGGCCCATTGCAGGGTTTCTCGAATGATATCTGAGTTTTCTGAGATGATCCCATTCCCTTCAGCTATCCAGTACATGGGCATGTCACAGAGCTTGGAGGTGGTACATATCGTGGACACAAAACCCTGAACCTATTTTGGAGAGTGGCCAGAATTCAAGAAGACATACAGGAATTTAGGAAGATAGTAGTTGTTGCCCATTCATTAGGCAAGCCACAGTCCATTCATAAATTGGGCAGGATGAATGCTGTGAAGTTTTCTACTAGACAGGACACATCCATTGATGCATTCTCTTTTCTAATGTCTACAACCACGGACACAGTGGGATAAACAGACATAGAAACACTCCCATTGTCAAAAGACTTACTAGAAACAGTCCACTCCAAATCAAACAAACTGACTTTCCTATATATTCTCAGATCATGAGACAAAACCACAAACTCACACGCACACCCACAAAGTCAACTCCTTCCCCCAAGTAGGTCTGTGACTATCCAGAGTGTCCTCTGACTGATGGGACATACTACGTTTCCCCGAAATGGGCTGTCCTATGTCATATCTGGTCTCCTTGGCCAACACTGTGAAGTTGTCAGGTGCCAGTAGTGAGACACTACCTGCTTTCTCAGGAAAGGCCCCTCCTCAGAGCTCTCCTGGAATTTGGCCATCCTCACATCAGTAGTTACACAGAAAGACCGATTCTGTCCTTGGTAAATCCAAACATGTGTGGCCACTGGGACTGAGACTGGGAATGACTCTGGGTGCCTGGCTTCCTGGATCCCAAGTTCAGAGAGTTCCATCACCAAGAAAGTTATATAGGTCACTTCCTTCAAGAACTGAATGAGGTCACTGCCTTGGCAACATCTTTGTCCTAACAGTTGCTTCCAAGTGTCCCAATAGATGGAGGCTGCCTCTACTTCCTGTGACACTTTCACAAGTAAGAATGGTATATCAAACATAGGCACCCGTAAACAGCTCTCCACACAGGCCTGGTTTGGTCCATCTTCTCTACATTAAGAAGAGAGAGACTGCTTCAGACACACCCCTTCATCCTGACCTGTTTTTTTTTTTTTTTTGTCATGAAAGATGACTTTAGCTCTCTCAGGTCCTTCATAGCTTTCTATATCTTCCCCAGGGTTCACTTCTGCATGGACCTTTGAGGTTCTCAGCAGGTGGAAGATCTCTTACATTTCTATATAAGACCAACTTTGTCCTTGCTTTTCTGTAAATTAAGGTTGAGGAAACAAAGTATGGTTAGGGTTAATAACATGATTGATTTGGGTTAGGAATCATTCTGCTGCATGAATAATGGTATTGGGAACCTGCAATATTTATAAGGATATATAGAGGTGAAATATATGTATGAAAACACAAATCTAGGTAAGATTTGAAGCCCAAAAGGGCATTGGATCCTTGATTGGGATACTTTACTCTGAATTATGTTGTGCACATGTGTCTCAGATAAATCTATACATAATGGCATAGGACCTTGTACCTTGGATAATTGAATGTCGAAGAGAACATCCAGTCAAAAAAGGATAGTTGGTAGGATTAGGAAGATACTTGATAGGATTAGAAAAAAGAGTCAGTATAGGATTTGGACAAAAAAGTTCTTTAGCAATAGGGTTTCAGGTAGACAGAAAATGTAAATGTCAGCACATTTGAAGAGTCAGTCACAATGATGAACTGGGGAAAATATGTAGGAAAGCAGATATCATTAGAGACATTAGGAAATCAGGCAAATGATGAAGTGATTGATAGGATTAGACATTTTCAACAGGCTTGAGGTTGAATACATAATCTTAGGAAGAAACAAATATGTAGTCACCAATAGGATTGACATTTGAGAGCATTAGGCAACATGGACATGGGTGATTTTCATAATCCATACTCACATTCCATTTAGGCTTTGGTACAATTGTAAGTGTGACTTTGCATTTTGTGGCCAGAATATTACTGTGATAAAATGTATATGTAGATCAGGTGACATGAGTATTTCTTGCACCATTTCTGGGAGCAATATTTAGAAGAGATATAAATTAGTATTGGGGGCACAAATAGGTGTACCATGTGTGAATATATAATATAACTGATTCCAACTTTAGAAATTGGAATAAATTGATATCTGAAAATACACAGTAAATGTTATATTGATATACATACATTCATTCCAACAAGTTATACATCTAATGGTAATATTAGGGTTGTGGTTTATCATAAAGTGTGTGAGTTTTGCTTCAAAATTGATTATGGAAATCGAAAATAATGTGTTTGGAAAGAAGTCTCATGAAATGACCAGTCAAAAGCAAGGAGGAATACATGTGTACTGAAGCAGGAAGTGATTGAATGTGTTTCAAATGTCTTTAAATTTGTGAACTTATGGATGAAATGTTTATACTATGATGTACAAAAACTGAAGAAATAGTAATGTACCAGTGTTAAATAAAATGAACGTCAAAATAAACATCATGCCCCATTGGAATCTACATGCATTGATGTTAAATTGGGTCAGTTACTGTAGAAATATAAGGATTTGTTTGCACCATTCAGTGAAGTGAGTTCTCAGTACTAGAAAACAAATATGTATTTCAGGTGGATGAATATTTCTGAAAATAATCATATGAAAATTTGATTATAAAACCACATACATGAGCATGAGTGAATTATTAAGGGAGTGTATAATAAGACACATATATTTTATATTTGGAAATATATATATATATATATATATATATATATATATATATATATATATATATATATATATATATCACACAGAGAAACATTAGGAAGTAGCAATATATATGCCAATCAAAATTCATCGTGAAATATATATCATCCACAGATCCAAAAATATTAATTTTACTGAACATGGATTTTTGTATAATGTTGTTCAACTAAAAATCTCACTCATAGTTTGAATTTTCAGTTCCAAAAGCGTTTAGGAGGGGTGATCTCTTCTCATACTTTGTTTCTGCCAAGTTAGCCACCTCACAAAAATGTACGTGTGATACCAGGTATGATTTTATATGTGCATATAAAAATACATGTGCTGAATTGGCTACAGAAAAAAGGAGACAGAAATTCACATATGTGTTAACTTTAAAAACACATGGAGTACTATTTCAACAAACAATTGACAAGATTTATAACTCCTACACTATATCATGCAAAAGGCAAGACCAACTATACACCATGCCTCCTCTGAACTGCTTGTATTAATATTATGTTTGGGTTATTTGTCTCCATCATATTAGGATTAGTAGTCAGAGTCTATTAGGGTATGGGTTACTGACAGGGATTCAGTATTTCGAATGGAAAATTGGAAAATGAATCCAATGTGTATGTAAATATGTGCTACACAAAAATCTTCCCACTCTCATCCAGAACAATACCTTGACAACACCTTCACCCCATGTAAGACACAATTAGAGGAGAAGAGTTAGAAAATCCATGAATACATATCTGGAATGGAATGCGATCAGGAGTTCACAACCTTGGAAGTGTTAGAGGAGTTTCCAAAAGTAAGGGACAGGGTAAACACTTCAAAAACATGGAGGTCTGTTGTCCTAGAGACTTCTTGAGATACTGCCTGTGAGGTTGGGCACTTGAAATATATGTTGTTGTCACGTGCTTTAGCTTCCTTTCTAGTGAAACCATAAACCTGGGTCTGCATCTATGTGACCTGGAGGACATGGTTTCTTATTTTCCATCCGTGGGTGGGCCCCTTGCTTAAGAGCTCTGGCTACTGGACAAATTTTACACAAAGAAGCCTCTAATCTGACTTTTGGGGCCCCTTGAACTATCTACTCCCCAAATCACTTGAAAGATCTTTTACCTTAAAAGGGCCTTCAAACCCTCCCTACATCCAGAGTTCTGTCGCTCCTCACTTCCTTTCTGGAAAACCCTAATATTATTTTCCTCCCCTGCTCTGCACTGAACCCTGCCTCACTGCTCCCAATGACTCCCATGTCTCACACACCAACTCATAATTGCTTGGAAAACTTAGATGATTTCCTTCCCTGTCATTCTTCCATTTCTGAGAGACCACTCACCAATCCTGACCTTATCTGGTTTACTGACAGCAGTTCCTTTAGGCAGAATGGAACTCATTACTCTGGATACGCTGTATTTTCAGCCACTGAGATTATAGAGGCCAAAGTTTTGCCTTCAGGAACTACAGACCAGCAGGCTGATTTTATAGCATCCACTCGTGCCTGCCTTCTAGCACAAGGCAAATCCCTCACCCTCTAAACTGATTCAAAATATGTCTTCCATATCTTATTATCCCATGCTGCAATTTGAAAGAAGCGAGGCCTACTTACCACCAAAGGTAATGCGATCACTAATTCAGCTCTTATAACCAATCTGATAGAGGCCTCCCATTTACCCACCCAGTTGGGAGATGTCCATTGTAGGTCCCATCAGAAGGACGGCTCTCTTATCACTGAGGGCAATGCCAAAGCTGACCAGGTGGCACGAATGGCTGCTACCACTTCCAATCATGGCCCCCATGGTGGACATATAATGGCCACTTTAGACAGCTCATCTGAAGCCCCTACTTCTTTCAGTAAGAACAAGCATCTTTTCAAGTTCCTTCATACTCTATTCCTTTCCAATTCTCAGTCTTTGACCCTCTTTTTACAGAGTTTCTTCTTCCTCACTCCCTCTGACAAGCCATGCTACAGAATATAGCCTCTAATTGTCAGATCTGTCAGCGGACCAACCCTCATACTCCTTCAAGGCCCAAACGTTTCCCTTCCCAACAAGCCGGGGACACATTCCCTCTGTTGACTGGCAGGTAGACATCACCAACATGCCCACAGTATGGCACACTAAATACCTCCTTGTCTTTGTGGACACTTTCTCTGGTTTGGTTGAGGCATTTCCCACTTCCAATAAAAAGGCTTCCACTTTAGCTTCAATCTTACTGACAGACATCATCCCCAGGTTTGGTATGCCCACTTCCCTACAATATGACAATGGCCCTGAGTTTACTTCTAGGATCACACAAAAGGTCTCTCAAGCCCTCTCCTTCAAGTGGCATTTCAACTGTCCATATTTCCCCCAGGCTTCAGGGAATGTGGAAAGGGTAAATCGTACTCTAAAGGAAGTCCTTACCTAATTGACAATGGAATTAAACATAGACTTGGTCAAACTCCTTCCCTTGGCTTTGCTTCGAATCAGAGCTCTCCCTAAGAAACCATCTTTACTGTCTCCTTTTGAGATAATGTATGAAAGACATCTTATAACCCCTGCGTTGGTCATTTCACAAGGACCTCTCACCCGAGATTTGTCTTTGCCTCTCTTGCTTCATCTCCGCTCGGAACTCTGGAAATATCAGGACTGGCTTCTTCCAGACCCAGTCTCCTCTCCAAACACTCCTCCCTTAACACCTGTTAGTCTAGTCAATTATAATACCCGAGAGGAGAAAGGGACTCTTGCCCCAAAATGGGAAGGCCCCTATCCTGTCATTTTCTGTACCCCCACCGCCGCCAAACTCTCCTTACCAGACAACCGTCTCACTCCCTGGAATCACATGTCTAGGTTGAAGCCACATCACCAGGAGGCCCCACATGCTGACTACAGGGCCACCCCAGAGGAACTCCAAGAATCACCTCCTGAACCTCCCCTTTACTCCTGCTCTCCACACCCATCTCACCCATTTAAGTTGCTGCTCACACGGTTTTCCTTGCAGCCCAATTCCTCTTAAAGAAGGCACAATGAGCTCTCCCAACACCCTAGTCTTCTCTAACTGCTTGTTTTTTGTGCTCTGCTTATTTTCTGTGCTCTGTCAGGACTGGTCTTTACCCTCCTCACCTACCATGCATTTATTCACTCTTCGGGAACGATACTCAGAACATGGCATGCAGAAGGTCCGCGGAGTGGATGCAACTACTTGCTTCATCCACAACTGCACCTCTATTTCCCTAAAATTGTCACCTTCAAGGACCTTCGTCCCTGGTAGCTGGAACTGGCCTTTCATTTGCTTCCTTTTTGATCAAACAAAAGATTATTGTCATTGGTGGCCTGAGATATATAATGGGTGCCCCTATTGGTCATGCAGGTTCCATGATGAACGTGGTAGCTATTCTTACCACTCACTCGGTTACCCTGAAGGGTGGACTTCTAGTTACATAAAGTGGCATAAAGGCTCTTCATCCAATAACAATGGATGGTATACTTTAGGTAAACCTGACCCCAAGGCCAAACGTTGGGGCTATGTTGAGTTTGCTGTCTATGCTCAGACAATCTCAGTCAGACCCACAGCGTGGATGACTATTGGCCGCACCCTGATTACGCCACCTAAGGCAACCATCCAGGTAGTCGAACACATTAAGGACTCAGAATCAAAACTTCGAGATCGTATCCATAGCTCATCCAAAGAGGATTCAGAGCCTTCAACCCCCTCAGGTCCCCCTCCCACATGGCTCAATTTGCTACACCAAACGTTTTGATTATTAAACTCCACCCGTCTTTCTTTGCCTACTTCTCAGTGCTTTCTCTGTGCTTCACTTAGTCGTCCACTTCTAGCAGCAGTCCCATTAGCGGCAGAAAATATTCCAGCAAAACCCTACAATTTCTCTAAAAAGGACAACCCCTACATGTGACACGTATCCCACTGTGGGAAAGTTATTCCACCAATACTTTATTTCTTTTCATCTGTTTCCACCTGCCAATAATGAATCCTTTACCCGTTTGTTCCTTGAGCTACAACACCCCATAGAGCCCTGTGTTTAGGCAACCTGAACATTTCCTCTGGTGTAATGGGTCTTTAAGTACCTCAACGATCAATGTCTCTGGCACCTGTTTCTTGGTTACTGTAGTTCCTCAGCTATCTTTGTATACTCCCACCGAATTCCGACAGTTGGCCCTACCTTCCTGCACCCGTAGGGTAGTCTTTCTGCCGGTTCTGGTAGGCCTCATTTTAACAACCTCAGTGACGAGTCTCGGACTCTCTGGTGGAGCTATAGGTCATGCTCTATGGGCATCCAATGACCTTCAACAAAAACTGCAGGAAACACTCAATACCATGGCTGAGTCTCTGGGTTCCTTGCAGCGGCAGGTTACATCATTGGCACAAGTGGCTTTACAGAACCAAAGGGCAATTGATCTTCTCACTGCAGAAAAAGGGGTTACATGCCTATTCCTCAGAGAGGAATTTTGCTATTATGTTAATGAATCTGGGCTAATAAAAAAAAGTTGTTAAATTGCAGGAATTATCGACCCAATTGCTCAAACATACCTCCTCCAATCCCATCATGGGGTTCTTCCAATCCTATCTTGCCATGTACTTACTACATATCTTGGGGCCCCTTATTGGGATGCTTCTTTTTTGTGCTCTCTTGCCCTGCAAAATGAAGTGCCTTCAAACCCAACTGCAAAAAATTCCTAATCAAACTTTCAACCAGCTTTTGCTTAGGCACTACCAGCCTCTGATGACCGATGAACCCCCAACATCTCCAAGAGAACAGTAACTCAATGATGAAGCTCACTACCAGGCATGATGGAATGCAAAGGGTATCAGACAGCGGGAGACAACGAGCTCTGAGAACCTCTTAATCTGCCATCCTGGATTCATGAGTCTTTACCAACTTCTAAGATTTCTCATGGCCCTTGGCCTCTTCTATGTCAGTCCCCCAACATGGAACTTCTGCCAAAAAAAACATTTCCTTTAATTTTTATCTTCATTCTGTTTTTATTTGCTCTGATCTTCTTCAGGTGCTGGTGACGCCATGTCCAGGCAATGCTTCCAGTATTTCCTAGAGTCTCTGTTACAGGACCAGTGGCTGATACCAACAATCTCTTCCATCCAGGACTAGTTCCATGCCATCGACAACTTTGGCTTCAGGGAACATTCATTGACTTCACCCCTACGAAAGTAGCTGTCTATAGCCACTGGGTTTTATTTCTGGCTGCCATGATAATCCCAAACCTGCTCCCTGAGCATTCCTCCACTTCTCTTTCTAGGCCCCACACCACCCCCACACAGCAGGAAGCAGCCGGATCTGACAAATGACGCCCCACTTCCTAAGAAAACAAAAAGGGTGGAATGTTGGGAAAAGAATAAATGGCAGCCATACCCCAGAGAAAAACCTCAACATGGCGCCTAAGGACTTCTTCTTTCTACCTTCTTCATTTCTGCAGTGGCGCAAAAAGTTCCCACCCTTGTGAACTCTCACGTGAGCGCCAATTTCAAATCTCACTTGTGGGGAACCTTAGCCCCAATGAGAACTAATTCCTGGGCTCTGGAGCTGATATCTGAAAGAACATGCCAATAAACGGGTTGCTGCCATTTATCTAAGCCCTACCATCTCCCCCTTAGTTCTATATAAGCACACAGCTTTGAGCAATAAAAATGGAATTCTCCCGGTGAAGTGTCATTGCGTGGGGAATTATTTCACTCATGATCAGCAACAGGATATCCAAAGGTTCTCCAGTGCCACCTGGTCATGGGAATTTCAGAAATTTGATGGTATTTATTTAGACATTTTTGAAGGATGAAGTTGGAGTCACTGTACGTTTCAATTAATGCAGGAATCATTATGTGGTGAGGAAGCTCATTTAAATTAAAACTCTGGAAAAATCTCACAGGCAAGGCTTCCCAAAGAGTGGCCAAAAGGTCACATGAAGCCAGGATCATTGAGGTCTACAATATGAGTTCCATATGTGTTTAGACTCTCAACTATGGCTGCCAAGTCTTTCAGAATAATATCATGTGATATCCTGGCTGAGATTCTCACTGCACTGTGGAAAGACACCCTGGCCCTCGATCTCAGTTTTCAAGGGCGCATCTCATGCGTGGCCTCCTAAAATCCCAACACATTTCATGGCAATACTTCTTTGTGGTAAATTCCAGAACTGGCATTTGTTTTTAAGGGATTGGCTAGCTTCACTTAGCATAATCTGCTCTAATGCCATCCATTTCCCTCCAAATTCTATGATTTTGTCATTTCTTAAAGCAGAGTAATACTCCATTGTGTATAAATGCCACATTATTTTATCCATTCGTCTATTGAAGGGCATCTAGGTTGGTTCCACAGTCTTGCTATTGTGAATTGTGCTGCTATGAACATGGATGTAGCAGTGTCCCTATAGTGTGCTCTTTTTAGGTCTTTAGGGAATAGACCGAGTAGGGGAATAGCTGGATCAAATGGTGGTTCCATTCCGAGCTTTCCAAGAAATCTCCATACTGCTTTCCAAATTGGCCGCACCAATTTGCAGTCCCACCAGCAATGTACAAGAGTACCCTTTTCCCCACATCGTCGCCAGCACTTGATGCTGTTTGACTTCCTAAAGGCTGCCAATCTTACTGGAGTGAGATGGTATCTTAGGGTGGTTTTGATTTGCATTTCTCTGACTGCTAGAGATGGTGAGCATTTTTTCATATACTTGTTGATTGATTGTATGTCCTCCTCTGAGAAATTTCTGTTCAGGTCCTAGGCCCATTTGTTGATTGGGTTATTCGTTATCTCATTGTCTAATTTTTTTAGTTCTTTGTATATTCTGGATATTATGGCTCTGTCTGAAGTGTGAGGAGTAAAGATTTGTTCCCAGGACGTAGGCTCCCTATTTACCTCTCTTATTGTTTCTTTTGCTGAGAAAAAACTTTTTAGTTTGAGTAAGTCCCATTTGTTGATTCTAGTTATTAACTGTTGTGCTATGGGTGTCCTATTGAGGAATTTGGAACCCGACCCCACAGTATGTAGATCATAGCCAACTTTTTCTTCTATCAAATGCCATGTCTCTGATTTGATATCAAGTTCCTTGATCCACTTTGAGTTAAATTTTGTGCATGGCGAGAGAAAGGGATTCAGTTTCATTTTGTTGCAAATGGATTTCCAGTTTTCCCAGTACCATTTGTTGAAGATGCTATCCTTCTTCCATTGCATGCTTTTAGCCCCTTTATCGAATATAAGATAGTTGTAGTTTTGTGGATTGGCTTCTGTGTCCTCTATTCTGTACCATTGGTCCAGTCACCGGTTTTGTTACCAGTACCATGGTGTTTTTGTTACTATTGCTCTGTAGTATAGTTTGAAGTCTGGTATAGCTATCCCGCCTGATTCACACTTCCTGCTTAGCATTGTTTTTGCTATTCTGGGTCTTTTATTTTTCCATATGAATTTCATGATTGCTTTCTCTATTTCTACAAGAAATGCCGTTGGGATTTTGATTGGCATTGGATTAAACCTATAGAGAACTTTTGGTAATATCGCCATTTTGATGTTGTTACTTCTACCTATCCATGAACAGGGTATATTTTTCCATCTTCTAAGATCTTCTTCTATTTCTTTCTTTAGGGTTCTGTAGCTTTCATTGTATAAGTCTTTCACCTCTTTTGTTAGGTTGATTCCCAAGTATTTTACTTTTATTGAGGATATTGTGAATGGGGTGGTTGTCCTCATTTCCATTTCAGAGGATTTGTCGCTGATTATACAGGAATGCCTTTGATTTATGCGTGTTGATTTTATAGCCTGCCACTTTGCTGAATTCATTTATTAGCTCTAATAGTTTCTTTGTAGACCCTTTTGGGTCTGCTAGGTATCGAATCATGTCATCTGCAAATAGTGATAATTTGAGTTCTTCTTTTCTATTTTTATGCCTTTATTTTCTTTCGTCTGTCTAATTGCTCTGGCCAGTGATTCGAGAACTATGTTGAACAGAAGTGGTGAGAGAGGGCATCCCTGTCTTGTTCCAGATTTTAGAGGGAATGCCTTCAGTTTTTCTCCATTCAGAATGATGCTAGCCTGAGGCTTAGCATAGATTGCTTTTACAATATTGAGGTATGTTCCTGTTATCCCTAGTTTTTCTAGAGTTTTGAATATAAAGGGATGCTCTACTTTGTCGAATGCTTTTCCGCATCTATCGAGATGATCATATGGTTCTTATTTTTAAGCCTATTGATGTGGTGAATAACATTTATTGATTTCCGTATATTGAACCAACCTTGCATCCCAGGGATAAATCCTACCAGATCATGTTGCACAATTTTTTTGATATGTTTTTGTATCCGGTTCGCCAGAAGTTTATTGAGGATTTTTGCATCTAGGTTCATTAGAGATATTGGTCTGTAGTTTTCTTTCTTTGAAGTGTCTTTGTCTGATTTAGGAATCAGGGTGATGTTGGCCTCATAGAATGAATTTGGAAGTTCTCCCTCTTTTTCTATTTCCTGAAATAGCTTGAAAAGTATTGGTATTAGTTCCTCTTTAAAGGTTTTGTAAAACTCTGCTATATACCCATCCGGTCCTGGGCTTTTCTTAGTTGGTAGTCTTTTGATGGTATCTTCTATTTCCTCAATTGATATTGGTCTGTTTAGGTTGTCAATATCCTCCTGACTCAATCTGGGCAAATCATATAACTTAAGAAATTTATCGATGCCTTCACTATCTTCTATTTTGTTGGAGTATAAGGATTCAAAATAATTTCTGATAATCTTCTGTATTTCTGAAGTGTCTGTTGTGATATTGCCTTTTTCATCCCGTATGCTGGTAATATGAGTTCTCTCTCTTCTTCTCTTCGTTAGCGTGGCTAAGGGTCTGTCGATATTTTTTATTTTTTCAACGAACCAACTTTTAGTTTTGTCAATTTTTTCTATTGTTTCTTTCGTTTCGATTTCATTAATTTCAGCTCTGATTTTAATTATTTCTTGTCTTCTACTTCTTTTGCTGTTGTTTTTCTCTTCTTTTTCTAGGATTTTGAGTTGAAGTATTAGATCATTTATTTGTTGGTTTTTTCTTTTTTTAAGGAATGAACTCCAAGCAATAAATTTTCCTCTTAGAACTGCTTTCAATGTGTCCCATAGATTCCAATATGTTGTGTCTGTGTTTTCATTTATCTTTAAGAATTTTTTAATTTCCTCCTTGATGTCTTCTATAACCCATTGATCATTCAGTAACCTATTGTTCATTCTCCAAGTGATGCATGATTTTTCCTTACTTCTTTTATCATTAATTTTCAATTTCATTCCATTATGATCAGATAAGATGCATAGTATTATCTCTACTCCTTTATATTGTGTAAGAGTTGCCCTGTGACATAATATATGATCTATTTTTGAGAAGGATCCATGTGCTGCTGAGAAAAAAGTGTAAATGCTTGATGTTGGGTGGTATATTTTATATATGTCAATTAAGTCTAGGTTATTAATTGTGTTATTGAGCTCTATAGTTTCCTTATTCAACTTTTGTTTGGAAGATCTGTCCAGTGGTGAGAGAGGTGTGTTTAAGTCTCCCATGATTATTGTATGGTGGTCTATTAGACTCTTGAACTTGAGAAGTGTTTGTTTGATGAACATAGCTGCACCATTGTTTGGGGCATATATATTTATGATTGTTATGTCTTGTTGGTGTATGGTTCCCTTGAGAAGTATGTAGTGTCCATCTTCATCCCTTTTGATTAACTTTGGCTTGAAATCTATTTTATTTGATATGAATATGGACACTCCTGCTTGTTTCCGAAGTCCATATGAGTGATATGATTTTTCCCAACCTTTCACCTTCAGTCTAAGTATGTCTTTTCCTATCAAATGCGTCTCCTGAAGGCAGCATATTGTTGGGTCTTGTTTTGTGATCCATTCTACTAGCCTGTGTCTCTTAATTGGTGAGTTTAAGCCATTAACATTTAGGGTTATTATTGAGATATGGGTGTTCTTCCAGCCATATTGGTTTATTTATGTTACTAAACATGGTTTGTTTTCCTCTTTGATTATTCCCCCCCCCTTTACTGTACTACCTCCCGCTGTTGGTTTTCATTGACATTTTCCATTTCCTCTTCCTGTAATATTTTGCCGAGGATGTTTTGAAGAGATGGTTTTCTAGCTGCAAATTCTTTTCACTTTTGTTTATCATGGAAGGTTTTAATTTCATCTTCCATCCTGAAGCTTAATTTCACGGGATACACAATTCTTGGTTGGAACCCATTTTCTTTTAGTGTATGAAATATGTTATTCCAGGATCTTCTAGCTTTCAGAGTCTGTGTTAAAAGATCAGCTGTTATCCTGATTGGTTTACCCCTAAATGTAATCTGCTTCCTTTCTCTTGTAGCTTTTAAAATTCTCTCCTTATTCTGTATGTTGGGCATCTTCATTATATTGTGTCTAGGTGTGGATCTCTTATGATTTTGCACATTCGGCGTCCTGTAGGCTTCTAGGATTTGGGATTCTGTCTCATTCTTCAAGTCTGGGAAGTTTTCTCGTATTATTTCATTGAATAGATTGCTCATTCCTTTGGTTTGGACCTCAATACCTTCCTGTATCCCAATGACTCTTAAGTTTGGTCTCTTTATGTTATCCCATATTTCTTGAATGTTGTGCTCATGGTTTCTTAACAGCTTTGCTGAGCTGTCTATGTTCTTCTCCAGTTGAAATACTTTGTCTTCATTGTCTGATGTTCTATCTTCTAAGTGTTCTACTCTGCTTGTAGTATTCTCAATTGAGTTTTTAAGTTGGTTTATTGTTTCCTGCATTTCCAGGATTTCTGTTTGTTTGTTTTATATAACCTCTATCTCCCTGAATAATTGATCTTTTGCTTCTTGGATTTGTCTATGTAATTCATTGTCGAAGTGGTCGAAGTGGTCTTTCATTGTCTGATTTTGCTGTCTAATGTCTTCCTTGAGACTCCAGATCATCTGAAGCATGTATATCCTGAATTCTTTATCTGACATTCCATCTGCTGCAGATATTACCTCTTCTAAAGTTGAATTGACCTGCATTGCTTGTGGTCCTTTTTTTCCTTGTCTTTTCATACTGATCGCGTTACTTTCTGCTTGGTGAAACTGTTGTGTTATTGATTTTTCCCCCTTTATATTTATATTGCTTTTGTATAGCTGCATCGTCTCCCTTGCAGGCTTTGGCGGTGGTTCTGCCCCTCCTTCAATTGAGGCAATGTGCCTACCACGCCAGGAGGCCGCTGTGCCTGTACTTTCGATGGGCCTGTTTTTTCGGTGGTCACAGGTCCGCCTACCTTGCAGGAGTGAGCAGCGGTTTTGCCCCTCCGCTGGCCACTAGGCCTGTTCTGTCTGTCTGTTGCAGGTATGTCTCCCTAAAAGGTGCTGGTGGGGGCTCTGCCCCTCCCTCAACTGGGGTGATGTATCTGGCGGGCCACTGGGCCTGTTTTGTCGGTGGTCACGGTTCCGCCTACATTGCACGTGCGTGGAGCAGCTGTGTCCCTCTGAGAGTTGCTGAGCCTGACCTGCCGGTGGATGGCAAGTGTGCCTACCTTGCAGGCGCAGGGGTGGCTCTGCCGCTCCGTGGGTCACTGGGCCTGATCTGCTGGTGAGTTGCAGGTCTGCCTAACATGCAGGCGCCCGGCGGCTCTGCCCCTCCCCCAACCGGGGCGGGGCGATGTGTCTGGCCAGCCGCTGGGCCTGTTCCGTTGGTGGTCACGGTTCAGCCTACCTAGCAGGCACGTGGGGCAGTTGTGTCCCTCCGCAGGTTTTTGGGCCTGACCTGCCGGTGGGTCGCAGGTCTGCCTACCTTGTAGGCTCGGGGGGTGGCTCTGCCGCTCTGTGGATTGCTGTGCCTGTTCTGCTGGTGGGTCGCGGGTCCGCCTACCTTGCAGGCACCCGGCGGCTCTGCCCCTCCCCCAACCGGAGCTATGTGTCTGGCGGTCCACTGGGCCTTTTTTGTCGGTGGTCACGGTTCCGCCTACCCTGCACACGCGTGGAGCAGCTGTGTCTCTCTGAGAGTTGCTGGGCCTGACCTGTCGGTGGGTGGCAAGTGCGCCTACCTTGCAGGCCCGGGGGGTGGCTCTGCCGCTCCGCGGGTTGCTGGGCCTGATATGCTGGTGAGATGCAGGTCTGCCTAACTTGCAGGCGCCCGGCGGCTCTGCCCCTCCCCCAAGCGGGGTGGGGCAATGTGTCTGGCCGGCCTCTGAGCCTGTTCTGTTGGTGGTCAGGGTTCTGCCTACCTAGCAGGCTCGTGGGGCAGCTGTGCCCCTCTGCAGTTTCTTGGGCCTGACCTGCTGGTGGGTGCCAAGTGTGCCTACCTTGCAGGCCCGGGGGTGGCTCTGCCGCTCCGCAGTTGCTGGGCATGATCTGCTGGTGATTCGCAGGTATGCCTAACTCACAGGCGCCCGGCGGCTCTGCCCCTCCCCCAACCTGGGCGGGGCGATGTGTCTGGCCGGCCGCTGGGCCTGTTCTGTTGGTGGTCACGGTTCAGCCTACCTAGCAGGCACGTGGGGCAGCTGTGCCCCTCCGCAGGTTTTTGGGCATGACCTGCCGGTAGGTCAAAGGTCTGCCTACCTTGTAGGCTCGGGGGGTGGCTATGCCGCTCTGTGGATTGCTGTGCCTTTTCTGCTGGTGGGTCGCGGGTCCGCCTACCTTGCAGGCGCCCGGCGGCTCTGCCCCTCCCCCAACCGGAGGGATGTGTCTGGCGGTTCACTGGGCCTGTTTTGTCGGTGTTCACAGTTCCGCCTACCTTGCACACGCGTGGAGCAGCTGTTTCATTAGTGCCTGGGCACACTCTTCTTGTTGGCCTCCCTCAGGCCCTAAGTTTGTAGAGCTTGGGGCTGAGAACCCCCAGCCAATTTGCTTACCTTCTGGTAGCCACGCCCCCGTATCTGGTGCAAGAGACCTAAGTTGTCAGCACTGGTGGGAGCGGTAGCCGTGAGTCCCACGCCGAGGCGAGTCGGTGCAAGAGACCTCAGTTGTCAGCACTGGTGGGAGCGGTAGCTGGGAGTCCCGCGCTGCGCAGCTCCCGCCGGCTCCTGTGCCAGCGCTGCCTCCGGGTTTTCTTGACTACCACGCCGGCAGGTCGCTGGACCTGTTCCGGGCCTGGGCGGCGGCTCTGTTCGGCCCCTCTGGCCTCCACTGTATTCAGCAGGACCCGGACCGAGAAACAGTTTCCGCGGGTTCTTTATCACCGGGCCAAAACAGTTCCGGGAGCCAGAATTCGGCCTCTCCGGACTTGGTGCATGCTCCGACAGGAGCAGGCTCCAAGAAGCAGTTTCCGCGGGTTCTATAGCCCTGGGCCAGAGCAGCTCCGGGAGCCGGAACTCCGACACTCCGGGCTCGGTGCGTGTTCTGATAGGAGCAGGCTCCAAGAAGCAGTTTCCGCGGGTTATTTAGCACTAAGTCTGAGTAATTTGTCTGCGAGATGCAGACAATTGTCAGCCTGAAATTACCTGTTCTATAGCTGAAAGAGCTGCAAACAGTCGAAAACAAGGATGGTGACGTCAGCTCTCCAAGATGGTGGCCGCTGGCTTCCTCCGTGGTCTGACCGGTGTGGAGAACCAAACTGGACCGTTTCCTTTCCCCGTCTCCAACCCAGAATTCAGCTCCGAGCTCAGCAAATGCCTAGCTGGCAGGAGCCCACAGAATCAGGATCGCTGTATCTCTGCGCCACCAGCCTGTCGTTTCCCAGCGCGCGCCGCAGACTCCAGCCATGGGGTGATCTGCCGAACAAGCAGCGCTCCATGCAGACGGACAGATCGCTCGCATTTGAGCCCCTGAAGCTGATCCTCGTGCGATGAAAATCCTTCCACTAGGTTTTGGAGCACCCCAATTTTGCTGGAAATTCCTAACAAGATAGCTTTTAGCCGTTCTAACTCGTCATTTTCCCTCACAGTGACGCAGTACACGGAGTTACTGCACTCCCTTTGCGGCCATCTTGCCTCTCAAGAAATCATATATTGATATAGGATCATTCATAACAACTAGTTATACGTCTAATTGTAATCCTAGGCTTATGGTTTATCATGAAGAGTGTGTGAGTTTTGCTTCAAAAGTGATTATGGAAATCAAAAATAATGTGTTTTGAAAGAAGTCTCATGAAAAGACCAGTTTGAAACATGGCGGAACACGTGTTTTCTGAAGCAGAAAGTGATTGAAAGTGAAATATATGCCTATAAATTTGTGAACTTGTGGATGAAATATATATCCTATAATGTGCATAAACAGAAGAAATAGTAATGTACCAGTGTTGAAATAAAAATGAACTTCAAAATACTTATCATGTCCCATAGGAATCTACTTGCATTGATGTGAAACTGGATCAGTTACTGTAGAAATATTAGGATTCATATGCACCATTCACTGAAGTTAGTTTTCAATACTAGGAAAAAAATACGTATATCAGGTGAATGAATATTTCTGAGAATAATCTTGTGAAAAGTTTTTTATAAATCCACATACATATTCATGAATGAATTTAGGGAGTGTATAATAAGACACATATATTAAATATTTTGAAATATCTGGAGAGAATATATATATATATATATATATATATATATATATATATAACCACACACAGATTTTAAAAATTAGCAATATATATGCCAATCGAATTACACCGTGAAATACATATCATCCACAGATCCAAAAATATTCATTTTACTGGATATGGATTTATGTATAACTTTTTTCACCTAGGAAGCTCACCCATAGTTTGAATTTTCAGTTCAAACAGCGTTTAGGAGGAGTGATCTCTTCTCACACTTTGTATCTGCCAAGTTATGTAACTCACAAGAATGTACGTGTGATACCAGGTAGGATTCTATATGTGCATATAAAAATACATGTGCTGAATAGAATACAGAGAAAGCGAGACAGGAATTCACATATTTGTTAACTTTAAAAGCACATGGAAAACTATTTCAACAAAAAATTTACTAGATTTATAACTCCTACCCTATATAATGCAAAAAGCAAGTCCAAGTATACAACGTGCCTCCTCTGAACTGCTTGTATTTCTATTCTGTTTCGGTTATTTTTCTCCATCATATTAGGATTAGTATTCAGAATCTAGTAGGGTATGTGTTCGTGTCAGGGATTCAGTATATCAAATGTAAAATAGAAAAATGAATCCAATGAGTATGCAAATATGTGCTAAACAAAATCTTCCCACTCTCATCCAGAACAATTCCTTGACATTTCCTTCCCCCAAAGTAAGACACAATTAGAGGAGTAGACTAATAAAATCTGTGAATAATATGCTCAGGAGTTTACAACCTTGGAAGTGGTAGAGGAGTTTTCCTAGTATGGGACAGGATAAACACTCCATATATATGGAGCTCTGCTGGCCTAAATACTTCTTGAGAAACTGCCTCTGAGTTTGGGCACTTGAAATATATGTTTTTGTCAGGAGCTTTAGCTTCTTTCTAGTGAGACCATCAAAGCTGTGTCTGCATCTATGTGACCTGGAGGACATGATTTCTTATTTTCCAATGAACATGAGGCAGCAGTGCTGAATTCTCTCTTTGTAAGTAAACTGTGGCCACTGGGGGCTAAGGGTATTCCCATGTGGACTGGGAAGCCATTTGGTCATCCTCCACTTTTCGTGGTGTTTCTTGCTGCTGCACTGGGACTTTGGCATTTGCTTCATGAAATAAAAGAAGTTCAACTGGGACACAGTTCTGGAGGCAATTCTGTCATGTGTGGTCTGTCAGGGTCTGCAGGAGAATGCACCAACCAGGCTTCTATCCCACATAGCTTGGCCACATGTCCATAGCAACCTGATTCTGAACATTGCCCGGAAACATCTCCATATAACAAGAAGCCTTTACATGGAAGGGTCTGCTGGCTGCACCACGTCAGTCACAGGCCATTTGGGATCCAATGGCAGATCCACATGGCCCCACCACAAATTTTTTATCACACATCTGCCTACCACTGCTCTAGGCCCACTACTCACCAGGTTCCAACATACTGGCATCACTGTTCTACACCATTTTCATGAAACCCAGTCAATCAAGGCACTGTCTTGCATTTTTACGATCAGCAACAGGACATCCAAAGTTTCTCCAGTGCCACCTGGTCATGGGAATTTCAAAAATTTCATGGTATTTATCTAGGCATTTTTCAAGGATGACGTTGCAGGCACTGTGGGTTTCAATTCATTCAGGAACCATTAAATGGTGAGGAAGCTCATTTCAATGAATGCTCTGTAGAACTCTCACAGGCAAGGCTTCCCAAAGAGTGGCCAAAATGTCACATGAAGCAAGGCCCATTGAGGTCTACAATGTGACGTCCATGGGTGTTGTGACTCTCAACTATGGCTGCCAAGTCTTTCAGAATTAAATCATGTGATATCCTGGCTGAGGTACCCAGGGCTCTGTGGAAAGCCAACCTGGGCCTAGATCTCAGTTTCCAAGGATGATTCTCATGGGTGGACTCCTGAAATCCCAACAAAATTCATGGCAGTACTTCTCTGAATTCAGTCTCTAAGGGGAATCACACCAGAGTTCAAGCCCAGGTGGTCCAGGTCATGTCTTCATACTGGACACAAATGACCAAATTTAAAACCAAAACCCTCCCATATGGCCCTCATCTTCTTCCATATAGACACTAATCACAACCTCTGGCGGAAGGTTTCCATGAGTGGCGGAGTCCAAGAGAGTGTCCAAAATAACTCCCTTGCCCCTCATTGGCATAAATTCAGGGTGGTCTGGACACCCTTCATGTGAAACAGGAGTGATCAAATATGCTAGACGTTAATACTTCTATGATTCTCCAATTTGTGGAAAACTGAGTGTCAGGTATATATTTTTATGTGATTTGCAGTCATGAGAAATCACAAGCACCTCTGCAGGTCTTTGAAGAACCCATTTGACCCAAAGGATCCCTATTCACACTTGATGGAGTTCAAGAACTTTAAAGAGGAAGGCGACAGACTTCATCCACAAGGACTGCTTTTTGGCCATTTTGGTTTTGGATGCACACATGGGATCTCCCTTTACATCCACCAGGTGCTGAGAATCTAAGCCACAACCTCACACAGGGCCAAGAGGCTGATTCAGACACATCCCTTTCCAAAGGAATTAAGCAAAGAGCCACAGGTGATGCCCATTCATTTCCATTTGAAAACTGTTTTCTTTAGGCTTCACAAAGGGGTGGCCTGAGGCAAAGACCTTCCTGACATTCAGGGGAACAGAACAATAGGTTAGCAAATGGCCCAAAGCAGTGTTTCTCCACTGAGACTTTCCTGGTCACACTGATATCTGAATTTTCTGAGATGCTCACCATTCCCTTCAGCTATCCAGTACATGGCCATGTCACAGAGCTTGGAGGTGGTACATATCTTGGTCACAAAATCATGAGCCTATTCTGGAGAGTGGCCAGAATTCAGGAAGAAAACAGGAACTTAGGAAGATAGCAGGTGTTACCCATCCATAAGGCAAGCTGCATTCCTTTCATACATTGGGCAGAAAGAATTCTGGTAAGCTTTCTACTAGCCTGGACACATCCTTTGATGCATTCTCTTTTCTAATGTCTACAAACATGGACACAGTGGGATACACAGACTTAAAAACACTCGCCTTGTCAAATCACTTGTTAGAAATCGTCCACTCCAAACCAAACAAACTGCCTTTCCTACCTATTCTCAAAACATGAGACAAAATCACAAACACACACTCACACCCACAAAGTCACCACCTTTCCCAAAGTTGGTCTCTGACTATCGGGTGTGACCTCTGACTGGTGGGCCATACTATGCTCCCATCAAATGGCCTGTTCTGTCTCAGATCTGGTTTCCTTGGCCAACTCTGTGAAGTTGTCAGGAGACAGCGGTGAGCCACTTCCTGCTTACTCAGGAAAGGCCACTCTTCAGAGCTTTCCTGGCATTTGGCCATCCTCACATCAGTAGATACCAAGAAAGACTGACTCTGTCCTTGGTAAATCAAAAGAAGGGAGACCACTGGGACTGGGCCTGGGACTAGATTTGTGTGCCTCCATGCCTGGATCCCAAGTTCAGAGAGTTCCATCACCAAGAATGTGAGGTGAGGTCACTTCCTTCAGGAACTGAATGAGGTCAATGCCTTGGCAAGCACGTTGTCCTAACATTTGCTTCCAAAGGTCCCATGAAATGGAGGCTGTCCCTAATTCCTTTGACACTTTCACAAGTTAGAATGGTATATCAATCATTGGTAACCAGGAACAGCTCTCCACAGAGGCCTCGTTTTGTCCTCCTTCTCTACATAAAGAAGAGAGAGGCTGATTCAGACACATCCCTTCATGCTGACCAGGTTGTTTGCAATGAAAGATGACTTTTGCTCTCTCAGTTCCTTCATAGGTGCCTACAACTTCTCTAGGGATCATTTGCGCATAGACCTTTGAGTTTCTCAGCAGTTGGAAGATCCCCTACATTCCTGTATTTTAAGACCAACTCTGTTCTTGCTCTTCTCTAAAGTTAGATTGAGGGAACAGTGTATGGTTAGGGTTAATAACAGGTTTGATTTGGAATAGAAATCATTCTGCTGGATGAATAATGGTATTGGGAATCTGCGATATTTTCAAGAATATATAGGTAAAATATATGAATCTGAAAACAGAAATCTAGGTAAGATTTGAAGCCCAGAAGGGCATTGGGCCCTTGATTGCGGTATTAAGCATAGGACCTTGTATCTTGGATGATTGATTTTCAAAGAGAACTTCCAGTCAAAATGGATAGTCAGGAGTATTAGGAAGATAGTCGGTATATTTATAAAGGAGAGTGAGTATAGGATTTGGACCAAAAGTTCTTTAGCTATAGGGTTTCGGGTATTGAGTGAATGTAAATGTCAGCACATGTGAAGAATTAATCACAATGATGAACTGGGGAAAATATGTAGGAATGCAGATATCAATAGAGACTTTAGGAAATCTGGCAAAGTATAGTCGGTAGTGAAATGTTAATAAAATAGATTCTTGTCACTTCCTGTTTTTCTGTATGCTTAATAAAACACTGTTGAAATCTTGAGAAGTGTTTTCTAAACTATTTCCCAGAATGTGCTGTCCCCAACTGCCAAACTTCAGAATGTACTCCCTCACCCAGTTGCACACAAACTGCTCACCCGCCCAGGCCCATCAATAAACTTTCCTCCCTGCCCTCTTCAAGGAAAGTATATAAGCTCTGCTTAAGCTGTTCTCAGGGTTCTCTGCTCTATTCAAATGAGCTCTGAGCCCCAGCATGCTGGACCCAGAATAAACCCTTTGTTTTTGCATGAGAGAGTCTCTTAGTGGTCTCTTCCACCAATGCTCTTCCGATCGTTATATATGGAGGTTCCACTGAAATCCAGCAGCCGTGAACGAGAGACCCCAATGGGCTACTCTCAGGGTAAGTAAGGCGCCTTTTTCTGGTTTCACGTTTCAGGTTAGGGCTTGGCAAAATGGCTGTCGATGAAGTGTGTGAGCTCTCTTTGATGGTGGCTGGCAGACGTGTCACAGAGCCACAAGCCAAGTCCCTGGGGGACGCCACAGAAGACTCGGGAATCGAGGAATAATAGTCCCCTCGACTCAGTGATACTTTGTTTCAGATTCGGTATTGCCAGCCCATCGGGTTTTGCCACAAGCTCAGTCTTGGTCTCAGTGTTGGACGTCCATTGCCTGTCTTTATTGTTTTCTCTTGTCTGTGTCCTGTGTCGTTGCTTTTACTGTTTGTGTATCTTTCATTATGGGACAGATCACTTCAATGCCTCTGTCCCTGACCCTTGATCTATGGACCAAAGTCCACTTAAGGGCTCAGAATGTTTCTTTTTCAGTAAAACGCTGGACCTGGCAGACTCTGTGTGCCTCAGAATGGCCCACCTTTGGATTCGGATGGCCCCTAGAAGGATCTTTCTACTTCCCAGAAATTTAAAAAGACAGAGATATTGTCTTACAGCCAGGGCCACATAGCCATACTGATAAACAGGAATATACCTTAACTTGGCAGGACCTCTGCAAATCTCCTCTTCCGTGGTTGAAGCCTTTCCTTGCTGTGTCCCCGTTCCTACTCCTTCCCCCACGATCTCTCAACCCCTCTGCTCCTCCTCCTCCTCCACCCTCTGTTCTCCCTGAGTCACAAGATTTGACTCTACTGGACTCTCCTCCCCTTCCTTATCTTCTACCCTTGTCCCACAACCCCCAACACCCTCTAAGTGATTCTCCAGCTGCTGACTCAGCCTCTCCGCAATTGGAGGATGCTAAGCCAGCCCAGGGCCCTCCAGATAACTCCCCTGCGTCACACACAGCCCCTCCTCCCCTGGAGGAAGCTGGACTTGCTAAAGGAACTCGCCGGTGGCAAATGATTGAAAACCCTGGAACTCCCGTGTTGCTTCCCTCCATCCCTAAGGGCCAATGATTGACGATGGCCATGGGGAAAAAAATGGAAGCCTACCAGTATTGGCCTTCTCCTCTTCAGACCTATATAAATGGAAAAATAACAATCCCCCTTTTACCAAGGACCCAACCTGGCTCTCAGGTCTGGTGAAGTCATTGATGTTTTCACACCAACCTACTTGGGATGACTGCCAACAACTCCTAGGGACTCTCTTCATGACAGAGGAACAAAAGAGAATCCTCCTGGAGGCTAGAAAAAAGTATCCTTGGACCAAATGCGTGACCGACACAACTTCCCAACATATTCAAAGCCGGCTTTCTCTTGAAACGACCCAACTGGGACCCCAACACCTTTGAAGGTAGGGAGCATCTGTCCACTTATCGCCGGGCTCTAATAGTGGGTATCTTAGTGGCCGCTAGGTGACCAACTAATTTGGCCAAGGTAAGAGAGATTATTTAAGGGCCTGATGAATCTCCCTCTATGTTCCTAGAGATAATTATGTAGGCATATAAGAGACATACTCCTTTCGATCCTCAGGCAGAGGATCAAAAGGCATCTGTCACAATGGCCTTTATTGGGAAAGCTGCCCTGGATATTAAAAGAAAGTTACAATGCTTAGATCGATTACAAGATATGACTTTGAGGGATTTAGTCAGAGAACCCAAGAAGGTATACTTTAAGAGAGAAACTGAGGAAGAGAAGGGAGCTGAGTGAGGATAAAAGAAACAAAAGACAGACTAAGGCATTGACTAAGGTCCTGGTCACAACAACAAATAGGCCAGAAATTAAGAAACAGAGAGACAGGAAGGGATACCTGGGCACACACTAGAGGCCACCCCTGGCCTCAGATCAATGTGCCTACTCTAAAGAAAAAGGACACTGGGCCAAAGAGTGCCCTAGAAAGAGACAGCCATGCCAGCCAGATATTCTGACTCTGGAGGAATACTAAGAAAGTCCGGGCTCAGATCCTCTCCCTGACCTCAAGGTAACTTTTGAAGTGGAGGGGAACACAATAAACTTTGAAGTAGATACAGGGGCATTATACTCAGCCCATAAGGCCCATTGGGCCCTCTACCGAATAAAAGGTCTCTAATTCAAGAGTCTAACAGAAGTAAATATCGGGCTTTGACAACTAAGAGGACCATGGACCAGGGAAAAGGAAAAATTCATCACTCCTTCCTAGTAATCCCAGAATGCCTGGCCCCATTGATAGGCAGAGTTCTGCTCACCAAGCTCTGGGCCAAAATAACTTTTAACCCTGAAGGCCCCCAAGTGGAATTTTTTAATCCTTCAGTAACTACTCCTATAATCATGGCTCTAACTATGTCAGTAGCAAATGTTCATCAACTCACTCACCTTTGTTCAAAGAAACTGCATTCATTCGTGAAGGATCAAGAACACAGTTTTCCACTAACCTACTCACATCAAAAGGAAATAACTGAATGGAAAACAAAAGCCTGTCAGGTCCATTAATTGGTTAAAGCTTACACTTCCAAGCTTCCTGCAGGAAAGCACCTATGAGGAACCAGACGAGGACAATTCTGGGAAGTGGACTTTACTGAAATTAAGCCAGTAAGGTATGGACTTAAATAACTCCTAGTCTTTGAACATACATTTTCAGGATGTATTGAAGCCTTCCCCACACACACACAAAAAAAAAAAAAAAAGAAGAAAAAAGAAACATCACAAATGGTTGTAAAGAAGATCCTGGAAGATATTTATTCTCCCCTTGACGACCAGTAGTCTTAACCCTCATCAGCCCCTTAAGCTGCGATGGCTGATCACAAATCCTACTGGACACGAAGTATGGACTATCTCGAATACAGCCCCCTTACGAACCTGGTGGCCATCTCTCCACCCAGTCATTTGTCAGCTGGCTATAGGTCTTTCCTATTGGGATATCCCTGATTAACAGGATCCCACTAAAATTCCATTAAATCCCTTCCGTACCATAGATAATGGAAACAAACATTATAGATGTAGGGACACATGAGCCAGATGCAAGTTGGCTAGCCTAGATTACTATGTTTGCCCGGCAGACTATCAAAGCCACAAACAGTCATGGCTGTGGGGGGGGAGAGCAGACTTCTAATGTAAGTCATGGGGATGTGAGCATACAGGGACTGTCAGATGGAACCCAAACTCCTCATCAAATTCTGTACACAGCATTGGCCATATTACGAATTAGATAACCAAAACCGATGGCCCCCAGAGGGGTCTCTAGATCCTCAAATTCTGTGTGACCTTTTTAACTTCTGCAAGTGCTCAAAAGGGTGAAAGGAGATTCCGCTATGTGGAGGCCTTCTCTCTCCTTTGCTCACATCCTGAACTATGCTTCTCCGAAAGATGCTCACCCTCAGCCTTGTGCTCCAGACTCTCCGCTGTCACTCCCACCTCAGCAACTTGATTTCTCCCCTCCAATATCTAGATCAAAAACCCAAATCTCGACTGGTTCTCAGACCATTGCTCCCTTGCTGAGGTCGCAGGTACTGAGGTACCACTCCATTCACTCACTCCTCTCCTCTCCTGTCAGTGCCCGCACCGGGTCCCACCCAGTCCTCTTACCACATAATGCAAAGCTCAAACCCGCTGAGAAGAATCCTCAGACCCTAATACAAGATGTAATGAAAATGGCCTTTAATGTTGCTTTGTCATCACTAAAAACAGGTTACTAAGAATTTAAAGTCCCTCAAAGGCTTTTTGGAAACTCACTCCCGTCTCCCCCTCTGTTCTATCTGTTCTACTGCTCAAGATTTTGTTGCTATTAAGATCCCAAAGCCCTCTCCCAATATTCTTTTCATCTCTCCTTCCTCATTCTCAGATCCACAGAGCTGCTCTTATCCCTGCCTTCCAAATTGTCCCCCTCTGTACCAGGCCCACAGAAAAGTCTTAACTGACCTTCTCCAGAACTCTTCACCATGGCTGATTTAGGACTTTCAGCAAAAGAGTCCCTATAAAAGAGTTCACTGTAGATAAACTTCCTATTTTTGTGTTGCCCTGGTCTCCTTAGCAACTGGCTAAAAAATTCAGCACTCCTGATCTAGACACACCCTTACTAGTTTTTCACAAAATATTTGAAAAAAAGGCCTCTGGCCTTGAGCTGGGGCTTCACAGAGATGGCTACATTTCTAAGATAAAGAAGTTACAAACTGGGCTGTATGGAAACAGCTGGAAGGGGGAAAAAAAGGAAGGGAAGACACCCCCACCCAGGTGTCCTTGAAAAGTTAACTTGCCCAAACTGAGGAAAAAACAGAAACAAAAACTGCTTTTTGTGAACTTCTGCAGACTGTGAACTTCTGAGCCCCTTCATTTACGTGTTGGGTACAAAATTCTGAAACTACGTAACTTGGGTTTCAGGGGATTAATTGATTACAACAGAAGCAATGCCCTCTGAATCTGGTTGAAACCAAAAAAGACTGTTTCCGTGTCTTTGGTGCTATCTTAGGTGCCTTGCCTTGTCCGTCCCTACAACAGTATAATTCTATATACTTAAACATTGTTTATGTTTTCATGAAATGGTCAACAGATGTGATTAATTGTGAAATGGTGCAGATGTTTCCCAGAGTGCTCTATCATGACGCAGGTTCATTTGAAGATCAAAGAGGGGGACATACAACCCGGTTCCGCTGGGAACATATGTCCCTCACCTTAGCCATTCTATTACGAATAGGAGTTGCTGCAGGGTTGGGCACAAGAACCACTGCTCTGGTCCATGGGACACAACAAGTGACCCAATTAGAAGCAGCAATAGATCAAAACTTAAAGATTTTAGAAACCTCCATCACAGCTTTGCAGGAATCTTTAACCTCTCTCTCTGAAGTTGTTTTACAGAAAAGGCGAGGGTTGGACCTCTTTTTCATGACAGAAGGGGGCCTTTGTGCTTCATTGAGGGAAGAATGTTGTTTTTATGTCGACAATACTGGAGTTGTAAAAAAATCTATGAGTAAATTAAAAAGATGCCTTGAAGAGCAACAACGAGAGAGAGAGGCACAAAAAGGGTAGTTTGAGTCTTTTTTTATACAGTCCCCCTGGTTAATTACGTTTTTATCAACCCTGGCCGGTCCAATAATAATCCTCATAGTATTACTAACTATAAAACCCTGTATCCTCAATCATGTAATTTCTTTTCTCCAAGCTCAAATTGGACAAATTAAAATTATGGTAATACCCCACTAGCAGACATAGAATGTGACACCCCACAACGATCACTTTTATGATTAAAAGTAGCCAGAAAAAGAAGTGGGGAATGAAAGGTTAATAAAATATGTACTTGTCACTTCCTGTTTTTCTGTACGCTTAACAAAACAGTGTTGAAATCTTGAGAACTCTTTGCTAATCTTGTTGCCAGAATGTGCTGTCCCCAATTGCCAAACTGCAGAATCTACTCCCTCACCCGGTTGAATAGAAACCTGAACTGTACTTGGATCATTGAATGTAGAAGAGAACATCCATTCAAAATGTTATAGTCAGTTGGATTAGAAAGATAGTCGGTAAGTTTAGGAAGAAAAGTGAGTATAGGATTTGGAACAAAAGTTCTTTAGCAATAGGGTTTTGGTTAGAGAGTCAATGTAAATGTCAACACAAGTGAAGAGTCAGTCACAATGATGCACAGGGCAAAATATGTAGGAAAGCAGATATCAATAGAGACATTAGGAAATCAGGAAAAGAATAAAGTGAGTGATGGGATTAGATATTTTCAACAGGGTTGAGGATGAATATGTGAACTTAGGATAAAACAAATATGAAGTCAACAATAGGATTGACATTTGATAGCATTAGCGTAGCCCAAGACAGTGTCCAAAATAAGCTCTGTTGCCCCTCATTTGCCTAAATTCCCAGTGGCCTGTACACCCTTCCTGTGTACCAGCAGTGATCAAAAGGCCTGCCCTTAATACTGCTCTGCTTCTCCAATTTGAGTCCTACTGAGTGTCGGGTACAGATTCTTTATGTGAATTGGAAAGATGAGAAAACTCAAGCACCTATTGGATAGCCTCTGAATAGATTTGAAGAACTCATTTGACCCAAAAGATCCCTATTCTCACTTGATGGAATTCAGGAACCTTACAGAGGAAGGCAAAATACTTCATCAACAATGACTGCTCTTTTTGCCATTTTGGATTTTATGCACCCATGGGATCTTTCTTTAGATCCATCAGGTGCTGAGAATCTAAGTCAAAGAATCACACTGGGCCAAGAGGCTGATTCACACACATCTCTTTCCAAATCAATTAAGGAAAGAGCCAAAGGTAAAGCATATTCATTTCCATTTGAAAAATCTTTCCTTCAGGATTCACAAAGGGTTGGCCTGAGACAAAGACCTTCCTGACTCTCAGGGCAACAGAACAATAGGTAAGCAAATGGCCCAAAGCAGGGATTCTCCACTGAGACTTTACTGGTCACACTGATATCTGAGTTTTCTGAGATGCTCGCCATTCCATTCAGCTATCCAGTACATGGCCATGTCACAGAGCTTGGAGGTAGTACATATCTTGGACACAAAACCATGAGCCTATTCTGGAGATTGGTAATAATTCAGGAAGAAAACAGCAACTTAGGAAGGTAGCAGGTATCGCCCATCAATAAGGCAAGCCACAGTCAATTCATAAATTGTGCTGGATGAATGCTGGGAAGCTTTCTATGAGACAGGACACATCCATTGATGCATTCTCTTTTCTAATGTCTACAAGCACGGACACAGTGGGATACACAGACATAGAAACACTGGCATTGTCAAACGACTTTCTAGAAACAGTTCACTCCAAACCAAACAAACTGCCTTTTCTAACTATTCTCAGAACATGAGACAAAACCACAAACCCACACCCGCAATGGCACCTCCTTCCCCCAAATAGGTCTGTGACTCTCCGGAGTGTGCTCTGACTGATGGGCCATACTATGATCCTCCGAAATGGCCTGCCCTGTCTCAGATCTGATCTTCGTGGCCAACAATGTGAAGTTGTTAGAAGCCAGGAGTGAGCCACTATCTGCTTTCTCAGGAAGAGCCCCTCTTCTGAGCTTTCCTGGCATTTGGCCATCCTCACATCAGTAGGTATCAAGAAAGACTGACTCTGTCCTTTGTAAATCCAAAAAAGAGAGACCACTGGGACTAGGACTGGGACTGGCTCTGGGTGCCTGGCTTTCTGTATACCAAGTTCAGAGAGTTCCATCACCAAGGAAGTGAGATGAGATCACTTCCTTCAGGAACTGAATGAGATCACTGCCTTGGCAACCACTTTGTCATAACAATAGCTCCCAACGGTCCCATAAGATGAGGGCTACCCCTACTTCCTGTGACACTTTCACAAGTTAAAATGGTATATCACCCGTAGGCAAAAGGGAACAGCTCTCCACACAGGCCGGGTTTGGTCCGTCTTCTCTACATTAAGAAGAGATAGGCTCATTCTGACGCAACCCTTAATCCTGACCAGGTTGTTTGCCATGGAAGATGATTTTTGCTCTCTCAGGTCTTACATAGCTGCCTACATCTTCTCCAGAGATCGTTTCTGCATGGAGCTTTGAGGTTCTCAACAGATGGAAGATCCACTGCATCCCTGTATTGTAAGACCAACACTGTCCCTGCTCTTCTGTAAACATAGATGTGAATTGGAGTCATGAGAAAACCCACGAACCTATGGGATAGCCTCTGCAGGGCTTTAAAGAATTCACTTGACCCAAATGATCCCTATTCTCACTTAATGGAGGTCAGGAACCTTACAGAGGAAGGCGAGAGACTCTATCCACCATGACAGTTCTTTTGTCCATTTTGGTTTTGGATGCACACATGGGATTTTTCTTTAGACCCATCATGTGCTGTGAATCTAAGCCACAGCCTCACATAGGGCCAAGAGGCTGATTCAGACACATCCATTTCCAAAGCAATTAACCGAAGAGGCACAGGTAATGACCATTCAATTCCATTTGAAAACTATTTTCTGCAGGCTTCACAAAGTGTGGCCTGAGGCAAAGACCTTCCTGACATTCAGGGCAACAGAATAGGTAATCAAAAGGCCCAAAGCAGGGTTTCTCCACTGAGACTTTCTTGGGCATACTGATATCTGAGTTTTCTGAGATACTCACCATTCCCATCAGCTATCCAGTACATGGCCATGTCACAGAGATGGAGGTGGTACATATCTTGGACACAAAATCATGAGCGTATTCTGGAGAGTGTCCAGAATTCAGGAAGAAAACAGGAATTTAGAAAGATGGCAGGAATTGCCCATCCATACGGCAAGCTGCAGTCCATTCATAAATTGCACAGGATGAATGCTTTGAAGCTTTCTTGTAGACAGGACACATCCATTGATGCATTCTCTTTTCTACTGTCTACAATCAAGGACACAGTATGATATATAGACACAGAAACACTCACGTTGTCGAAGGACTTACTAGAAACAGTTCACTCCAAAACAAACACACCAGCTTTCCTAACTATTCTCAGAACATGAGACAAAACCACAAACTCACACTCACACCCAAAATGGTACCTCTTTCCCCCAAGTAGGTCTGTGTCTATCCGGAGTGTCCTCTGACTTGTGGGCCATACTATGTTCCCCAAAAATGGCGTGTCCTGTCTTCAATCTGGCCTCTTTAGCCAACTCTGTGAAGTTGTCAGGAGCCCGTGGTGAGAAACTACCTGCTTTCTCTGGAAAGGCCAGTCTTCATAGTTTCCAGGCATTTGGCTGTCCTCACATCAGTAGGTACCAAGAAAGAGTGACTCTGTCTTGTTAAATCCAAACAAATGAGCCCACGGGACATGGAGTGGGTTTGACTCTGTGTGCCTGGTTTCCTGGATCCCAAGATCACAGACTTTCATCACCAATAATGTAAGGTGAGGTCACTTCCTTCAAGAACTGAATGAAGTCACTGCCTTGGAAACCACTTTGTTTTAGCAGTTGCTTCCAAGGTTCTCAAAAGATGGAGTCTGCCTCTACTTGCTGTGACTCATTCATAAGTTAGAATGGTATATCAACCATAGGCACCGGGGAACAGCTCTCCACACAGCCATGGTTTGGTCCATCTTCTCTACATTAGGAAGAGAGAGGCTAATTCAGACACATCCCTTCAACCTGACCAGGTTGTTTGCCATGGAAGATGACTTTTGCTCTCTCAGATCCTTCATACCTGCCTACACCTTCTCCAGGGATTATTTCTGCAGGGACTTTTGAGGTTCTCAGCTGGTGGATGATACCCTACCTTCCTGGATTTTAAGACCAAGTCTGTCCCTGCTCTTCTGTAAAGTGAGATTGAGGGAACAGTGTATAGTTAGTGTTAATAGCATGTTCGATTTGGGTTAGGAGTCATTCTGCTGGATGAATTATGGTATTGGGAACCTGTGATATTTATAAGAATATAAATGTGAAATATATGTATGAGAACAGAGATCTAGGAAAGATTTGAAGCCCAGAAAGGCATTGGGCCCTTGATTGGTATACTTAGATTGAATCATGTTCTGCACCGAGGTCTCAGATAAATCGATATGCAATGGCATAGGACCCTATACCTCGGATGATTGAAAGTAGAAGAGAACATCCAGTCAAAAGGGATAGTCTGTAGGATTAGGAAGATAGTAAGTAGGTTTAGGAAGAAGAGTGAGTCTCGGAGTTGGACCAAAAGTTCTTTAGCAATTGGTTTTCAGTTAGAGGGTGAATGTAAATGTCAGCACATGTGAAGAGACAGTCACAATGATGAACTGGGAAAAATATGTAGGAAAGCAGATATCAATAGGGGCATTAGGAAATCAGGAAACGTATAAAGTGAGTGATAGGATTAGATATTTTCAACAGGCTTGAGGTTAAATATATAATCTTAGGAAGAAACAAATATGTAGTAACCAATAGGATTGACATTTGAGAGCAGTAGGCACCCTGGACATAGATGCTTTTAGTAATCCATGGTCACTTCCCATTTAGGCTTTGGTACAATCATATGTGTGACCTTTGCATTTTGTGTACAGAATACTACTGTGGTAAAATGTATATGTAGATCAGGTGACATGAGTATTTCTTGCACCATAAATGGGAGTAATATTCTGGAAACTTATAAATTAGTACTGGGGATACAAATAGGTGTACCTTGTGTTGATGATTATTGAGATGATGCATGAATAGACCATATTGTGAATAAAGTATGTAACTGGATCCAACATTAAATAATGGTTTGAGTTTGCATCTGAAAATATATTGGAAATCTTATATTGATATATATACCATCATTCCAACGAGTTATATATGCAATAGTATTATTAGGGTTACGGTTTATCGTGAAGAGTGAGTTTTGCTTCAAAAATGATTATGGAATCGAAAATAATGTGTTTAGAAAGAAGTCTAGTGAAAAGACCAGTAAAGAAACATGGAGGAATACATGTGTTCTGAAGTAGTAAGTAATTGAAAGTGAACCAAATGCCAAAAAAAATTGTGAAGTTGTGGATGAAAAAATACATCCTATGATGTCCATAAACTGAAGAAATAGTAATGTACCAGTGTTGAGTAAAAATGAACTTCAAATTACACATCATGTCCCATAGCAATCTACTTGCATTAATGTTAAACTGGGTCAGTTACTGTAGAAATATTAGGATTTTTAAGCACCATCCACTGAACTTAGTTTTCAGTAGTAGGAAACCAAAATATATTTCAGGTGTATGAATATTACTGAGAATAATCTTGTGAAAATTTGAATTTAAATGAACATAAATGAATATGAATGAATTTAGGGAGTGTATAATAAGACACATATTTTTCATATTTTTTTAAAATCTGGAGAATATACACACACACACACACACACGCACACACACACACACACGCACTCACACACACATAAATATTTAGCAATATATATGCCAATCGATATTCATCATGAAATATAATTCATTCACAAATCCAAAAATATTCATTTTACTGAACATGGATTTATGTATAGTGTTTTTCACTAGGAAGCTCAACCATAGGTGGAATTTTCAGTTCCATCATTATTTAGGGAAAGTCATCTCTTCTCACAATTTTTATATTCCAAAGCCAGTGATCTTTCAAGAATGTATGTGTGATACCAGGTAGGATATTGTATATGCATAAAAAAATTACATGTGCTGAATAGGATACAGAGAAAGGGAGACAGGAATTTACATATGTGATAACTTTAAAAAATCATGGAGAAATATTAAAATGAAAAGTTTACTAAATTTAAAACACATACTCTTGATAAAGCAGAAGACAAATACAAATATACACCATGCTTCCTATGAAAGGACTGTACTTCTATTCAGTTAGGTTTTTTTTTCTCCATGATATTAGGATTAGTAGTCAGAGTCTAGTAGGGTATGGGTTAGTGTCAGGGATTCAGTATTTCAAATGGAAAATAGGAAAATGAATCTAATGTGTATGCAAACATGTGATACACAAAAATCTTCCCTCTCTTATCCAGAACAATGCCTTGACATAACCATCGCTAAAAGTAAGACACAATTAGAGGAGAGGAGTTAGAAAACCTGTGAATACATATGTGGAATAAAAAATGCTCAGGAGTTCACAACACTGGAGGTGGTAAAAGAGTTTACAAAAGTATGGGAGAGGGTAAACACTCCAGAAACATGGAGGTGTGCTGACCTAAAGACTTATTGAGAAACTTCCTCTGAGGTTAGGCACAAGAAATATATGTATGGCAATATGTAAATCAATGGTTCTGCAACTGATGTGATTCTGCAATCTGTATATGGAGTAAAAATGGGAGCTCATATCCCAATTGAATCAAAGTGTGAAATATGATATATCAAGAATTATGTAATGTTTTGAACAACCTACAATGAAAATTAATTAAAAAAAGTAAAAGAAATATATGTAATTGTCAGGAGATTTAGCTTCGTTTATAGTGACACCAAAAATCTGGGTCTGCATCTATGTGACCTGGAGGACATGGTTCTTTATTTTGTAATGAACATGAGGCAGCAGGTCTGAATTCTCCCTTTGTAGGTAAACTGTTGCCACTGGGAGCTAAGTGTCTTCTCGTGTGGTCTGTGAAGCCATTTGGTCATCCTCCACTTTTCAGGGTGTTTCTTACTGCTGCACTGGGAATTTGGTATTTGCTTCATGAAATACAATATGTTCAACTGGGACACAATGCTGGAGGGAGTTCTGTCATGTGTGGTTGGTCAGGGTCGGCAAGAGAATGTACGAACCAGGCTTCTATCCCACATAGCTTTCCCCTTGACTATAGCAACCTGATTCTGAACATTGCCCTGAAACCTCTACATATAACAAGATGCCTTTACATATAAAGGTCTGCTGCCTGCACCATGTCAGTCGCAAGTTTTGGAAGCCAATGGAAGATCCAGGTGGTCCTACCAAAAATATATATTTACACACCTACAGTCCACTGCTCTACACCCACTACCCAGCAGGCTTCAACTTACTGGCATTTCTGTTCTACACCATTTTCACGAAACTCAGTCAATCAAGGCACTGTTTGTTATACTCATGATCAGCAACAGGATATCTAAAGGTTATCCAGTGCCACCTGGTAATGGGGATTTCAAAAATTTCATGGTATTAATCTAGTCATTTTTCAAGGATGAAGTTGGAGGCACTGTGGGTTTCATTTAATTCAGGAACCATTAAATGGTGAGGAAGCTCATTTCAATGAAAGTTCTGGAGAACACTCACAGGCAAGCCTTCCCAAAGAGTGGCCAAAAGGACACATGAATAGAGGCCCATTGAGGTATACAATGTGAGGTCCATGTGTGTTTGGACTCTCAACTATGGCTACCAAGTCTTTAAGAATTAAATCATGTGATATCCTGGCTCAGAATCCCTGAGCTCTGTGGAAAGCCATCCTGGGCCTAGATCTCAGTTTCCAAAAGCGATTCTCATGCGTGGTCTCCTAAAATCCCAACACTATTCATGGCAATACTTCTCTGAGGTCAGTTCCAGAACTCAGTCTCTAAGGGGAATCACACCAGAGTTCAAGCCCTGGTGGACCCAATCATCTCTTCCAACTACCACACAAATTACCACAATTAAAACAAGAACCCTCCCATATGGCCCTCATCTTCTTTCATATAGACACTCATCATAATCTGGCTGGAGGTTTCCATGAGGGGCGCAGACCAAGACAGTGTCCCAAATAAGCTCCTTTGCCCCTCATTTGCCTAAAGTCAAGGTGGCCTGGACACCCATCCTGTGAACCAAAAGTGATCAAATAGGCCTGCCGTTAATACCGCTCCAATTTGAGGACTACTGTCTGTGGGGTTTAGATTCTTTATGTGAATTTTAGTCATGAGAAAACCCAAGCACAATGGGCTAGCCTCTGCAGGTTTTGTAGAACTCTTTTGACCCAAAGGATCCCATTCTCACTTGATGGAGGTCAGGAACCTTACAGAGGAAGTTGAGAGACTTCATCCCAATAATTGTTCTTTTGGCGAATTTTCTTTTGGATGCACACATGGTAACTTTCTTTAGATCCATCAGGTGCTGAGAATCTAAGCCACAGCCACACACAGGGCCAAGGGCCTGATTCAGACACATCCCTTTCCAAAGCAATTAAGGAAAGTGCCACAAGTATGCCCATTCATTTCCATTTGAAAACTGTTTTCTTCAGGCTTCACAAAGGGGTGGCCTGAGGCAAAGACCTTCCTGACATTCAGGGCAACAGAACAATAGGTAAGCAAAAGGCCCAAAGCAGGATTTCTCCTCTGAGACTTTCCTGGTCACACTGATATCTGAGTTTTCTGAGATGCTCGCCATCACCTACAGCTATCCAGTACATGGCCATGTCACAGAGCTTGGAGGTGGTACATATCTTGGACACAAAACCATGGGCCTATTCTTGAGATTGGCCGGAATTCAGGACGAAAATAGAAACTTAGGAAGGTAGCAGGTGTTGCTCATCGATAAGGCAAGCTACAGTCCATTCATAAATGGGGCAATATGAATGCTGAGAAGCTTTCTACTAGACACGACCCATCCATTGATGAATTCTCTTTTGTAATGTCTACAACCACGGAAACAGTGGAATACACAGACATAGAAACACTCGCCCTGTGAAAAGACTTACTAGAAACAGTCCACTTCAAATGAAACAAACCGACTGTCCTACCTATTCTCAGAAAATGAGACAAAACCACAAACCCACAACCACACCCACAAAGGCACCTCCTTCCCCTAAGTAGGTCTGTGACTATCCAGAGTGTCCTCTGACTTGTGGGCCATAATATGTTCCCCCAAAATGGCCTTTCCTGTCTCAGATCTTATCTCCTTGGCCAACTCTGTGAACTTCTTAGGAGCCAACGGTGAGCAACTACCTGCTTTCTCATGAAAAACCCTGCATCCGAGCTTTCCTGGCATTTGGCCTTCCTCACATCTGTAGGTACCAAAAAATACTGACCATGTCCTTGGTAAATCCAAACAAGTGAGACCACTGGGACTGGGCCTGGGATTGGCTCTGTGTGCCTGGCTTCCTGGATCCCACGTTCAGAGAGTTCCATCACCAAGAAAGTGAGGTGAGGTCACTTCCTTCCTGAACTGAATGAGGGCACTGTCTTGGCAGCCACTTTGTCCTAACTGTTGCTTCCAAGGGTCCCAAGAGATTGAGGCTGCCCCTACTTCCTGTGACATTTTCACAAGTTAGAATGGTATATCAACCAAAGGCACCCAGGAATAGATCTCCACAAAGGCCTGGTTTGGTCCATGATCTCTACATTAAAAAAAAAATCTGATTCAGACACAACCTTTTATCCTGACAGGGTTGTTTGCCATGGAAGATGACTTTTGGTCTCTCAGGTCCTTTATTGCTTCCTACATCTTCTCCAGGGATCATTTCTGCATGGACCTTTGAGGTTCTCAGCAGGTGGAAGCTTTTCTACATTTCTGTATTGTAATATCAACTCCTTCCCTGCTCTTCTGTAAAGTTAGATTGAGGGAACAGTGTCCGGTTATGGTTAAAAACATGCTCGATTTGGGTTAGAAATCATTTTGCTGGATGAATGATCGTATTGAGAACTTGCTGTGTGTAGAAGAATATATAGGTGAAATATATGTATGAAAAAAGAAATCTAAGTCTGATTTGAAGGCCAGAAGGGCATTGGGCTCTTGATAGGGATACGTGGTGTTGAATTACGTTCTGCAGAGTTGTCTCAGATAAATCGATATACAATGGCATAGCACCTTGTACGTTGCATGAATTAATGTAGAAGGAACATCAAGTCAAAAAGGCATGGTCGGTAGTGAAAGGTTAATAAAATTAATAAAATAGGTACTTGTCACTTCCTGTTTTTCTGTATGCTTAACAAAACACTTTTGAAATCTTGAGATATGTTTGCTAATCTTGTTCTAGAATGTACTGTTCCCAACAGCTGAACTGCAGAATGTACTCCCTCACTCGGTGTCATGCAAATCGCCCACTCGCCCTTACCCATCACTAAACTTCCCTCTCTTCCCTCTCCAAGGAAAGTATATAAGCTCTGCTTAAGCTGTTCTCAGAGGTCTCTGCTCTATTTAATTTAGCTCTGAGCTCCAGCATGCTGGACCACAAATAAACCCTTTGCTGTTGCATGAGACAGTCTCTTGGTAGTATCTTCCTCTGACACTCGCCTGACCTTTACATATTGAGGTTCCACCGAGTTCCAGCAGTGGCGGACGAGAGACCCCAACGGGCTCCTCTCGGAGCAAGTAAGGCGCCTCTTTCCGGTTTCAGGTTTCTTGTTAGGGCTTGGCAAAATTTCTGGCGACGAAGAGCCTGGGCTCTCTCCGATGGTGGCTGAGAGACGTGTCACAGAGACAAAGGGCACCTCTCTGGAGGACCCCGCAGAGAACTCGGGAAATCAAGGAACAATAGTCTTCTCGACTCAGTGATATTTTCTTTTAGATTCGTTATTGCCATACCATTGGGTTTTGCCGGCTAATCATTCCTGGTCTCAGTGTTGGACGTTCATTGCCTGTCTTTATGGTCTTGTCTTATCTGTGTCGTGTGTCCTTGCTTTACTGTTTGTGGAACTTTCATTATGGAACAGAGCACGTCAATGCCTCTGTCCCTGACCCTTGATCACTGGACCAAAGTCCGCTTAAGGACTCAGAATCTTTCTTTTTTTAGTAAAACGCTGGACCTGGCAGAATCTCTGTGCCTCAGAATGGCCCATCTTTGGAGTCGTATGGCCCCTAGAAGGATCTTTCTACTTCCCACTAATTTAAAAAGTCAGAGGTATTGTCTTTCAGCCAGCGCCACATAGCCATCCGGATCAACAGCCATATATCTTAACTTGGCAGGACCTCTGCAAATCTCCTCCTCCATGGGTGAAGCCTTTCCTTGCCCCTACCTCTGCTCCTACTCCTTCCCCCATGATCTCTCAAACACTCTCAACCTCCTCCTCCTCCACCCTCTGTTCTCCCTGAGTCACAGATTTGACTCTACTGGACTCTTCTCCCCCTCCTTATCCCCTGCCCTCGTCCCCTAACACACAACACACTCTAAGTGATTCCGCTGCTGCTGACTAAGCCTCTCTACCATTGGAGGAAGCTAAGCCGGTAATAGGATCTGACAATGGACCGATGTTCATTGCCCAGGTAAGTCAGGGGTTAGCCAGGAACCTGGGGATTAATTGGAAGTTAAATTGTGCTTATAGACCACAGAGTTCAAGACAAGTAGAAAGAATGAATAGAACCATTAAAGAGACCTTAACGAAATTAAGCTTAGAGACCAGCATAAGATTGGACTATGCTCCTGCCTTATGCAATGTTTCATGCAAGAAAAAATCCCTTTGTTTCTTTGAGTAACCTTACCACGTGTGAAATTCTTTATGGTGGCCCTCCTCCAATAGGGGAACCTAAGCCCAACTGTAAGACCTAAAGATCCTTTCCACACCCCCTTGCTTGACAGACTTAAAGATCTTGAAAGAACTCAGTAATACCTGTGAAAACAGCTGGCCACTGCCTACCCAACTGGGAACCAGGGGATTCCACATCCATATCAAGTAAGAGATTTCATCTATGTAAGATGATATCAGGTGTCATCCCTGGTACCCCGCTGAAAAGGACCATACTAGGTGCTATTATAACACCTACAGTGGTAAACGTAAACAGAATCACTTCCTGGATCCATGCCTCTCATCTCAAGCCTGCTCCCTGTACAGAATCTTTCTGGAAACTGAAAAAGACTGGTAACAGTTTCAAATTGTGTATTCGCAATGTGAATAAGGTTATATACTCTCCCCTTGGCTACAAGTAGTCCTAACCCTCATCAGCCCATTAAGCAGTGATGGCTGATCACAAATCCTACTGGAAAAGAAGTATGGTCTATCTCGCATACAGCCCCCTTAGGGACCTGGTGGCCATCTCTCCACCCAGACATTTGTTAGCTGGCTATAGGTATTTCCTATTGTGATATCCCTGATGAAGAGGATCCCACTAAAATACCATTAAATCCCTTCTGTACCATAGATAATGGAAACAAACATTATCGATGCAGGGACACGCGAGCCAGATGCAGGTTGGCTAGTCTAGATTACTAAGTTTGCCTGGCACACTATCAAAGCCACAAAGAGTAAAGGCTGTGTGGGGGAAAAGCCGACTTTTTCTGTATGTCATGGGAATGTGTGCATACAGAGGCTGCCTGATGGAACCCCAATTCTTCATCAAATTCTGTACACAGCATTGGCCACATTAAAAATTAGACAACCAAAAACTATGGCACCCAGAGGGTTCTCTAGATCCTCAAATTTTGTGTGACCTTTTTGACTTCTGCAAGTGCTCAAAAGAGTGAAAGGAAATTCCCGTATGTGGAAGCCTTTTCCCTCCTTCACTCACATCCTGAACTATGCTTCTCCAATAGATCATTATCCTCAGCCTTCTGCTCCAGACCCTCTGCTGTCACTCCCATCTCAGCAACTTGATTTCTCCCCTCCAATAACTAGATCAGAAACTGAAAGCTCCACCAGTTCTCTGACCATCGCCCCCTTGCTGAGGTAGCAGGTACATAGGTACCGCTCCACCGACTCATTCCTCTCATCTCCTGTCAGTGCCCTCACCGGGTCTCACCAGGTCCTCTTACCAGGTAACCCAATGCTCAAACGAGCTGAGGAGAGCCCTGAGACCCTTATCCAAGATGTAATATAATTGGCCTTTAAAGTTGCTTTGTCATCACTGAAAACAGGTTACTAAAATTTAAAGTCCCTCACAGGATTTTGGGATCCTCACTCCCGTCTTTCACTCTGCTCTACCTGATCTACTGCTCAAGTTTGCTGCTAGGAAATTCCCAATACCCTTTCACATTATTCTTTTACATCTCTCTTTTCCCTCATTCTCAGATCCTCGGAGGTGCTCTCAGCCCCAACTTCCCCGTCTTTCCCCCTCTGTACCAGGCCCACAGAAAAGTCTTAAAAGACTTCTTCAGAAGTCTTCACCATGGCTGAGTTTTGAACTTTCAGCAAAACAGTCCCAATAAAGACTTTAATGTAGATAAACATTCTCTTTTGTATTGCCCTGTTCTTCTTGACCACTGGCTAAAAATCTCAGTACTTCTAAGCTAGACAACCCCTAACTAGTTTTTCACAAAATATGTGAACAAGTCCTCTGGCCTTCAGCTGGAGCTTCACAGAGATGGCTACATTTCTAAGATAAAGAAATTACCAACCGGGCTCCATGGTAACAGATGGCAGGGGGAAAATAAGAAAGGGAAGAAAAAGCTCTCCTCCTCCCAGGTGTCCTTAAAAAGTTAACTTGCCCAGAACAGAAGGAAAAACAGAAACAAATACTGCTTTTTCAAACTTCTGAAGACTGTGAACTTCTGAGCCCCATCCCTTATATGTTGGGTACAAAATTCTGAAACTACCTAAACTTGAGTTTCAGGGGATTAATTGATTACAATAGAAGCAATGGCCTCTGAATCCGGTTGCAACCAAATAGGACTGTTTCCCTCTCTTGAGTGCTATCTTAGGTGCCTTGCTTTGTCAGTGCCTACAACAGCATAATTCTATATACTTAAACATCGTTTATGTTTTCATGAAATGATCAAGATATGTGATAAATTGTGTAATGGTGCAGATGTTTCCCAGAGTGCTCTATCATGACGCAGGTTCATTTGAAGATCAAATAGGGGGGGGCATACAACCGGTTCCACTGAGAACATATATCCCTCACTTTAGCCATCCTATTAGGATTAGGAGTTGCTTCACGGGTGAGCAGAGGAACCAGTGGCATTGTCCATGGGACACAAAAGATGACCCAATTAGAAGCAGCAATAGAGCAAAAGTAAGATATTAGAAACCTCCTTCAGGGCTTTGCATGAAACTTTAACCTCTCTGAAGTTGTTTTACAGAACAATTGAGGGTTGGACCTCCTCTTCATTAGAGAAGGGGGCCTTTGTGCTGCATTGAGGGAAGAATGTTGTTTTTATGCTGAATATACTGGAGTTGTAATAAAATCTGTGAGTAAATTTAAAAGACACCTTGAAGAGCATCAACAAGTGAGAGAGGCCCAAAAAGGGTGGCTTGAGTCTTGGTTCACACAGTCCCCCTGGTTAACTACGTTTTTATCAACCCTGGCCGGTCCAATAATAATCCTCATATTATTGCTAACTATAAAACCCTGTTTGCTCAACCGTGTAATGTCTTTTCTCCAGGCTCAAATTGGAGGAGTTAAACTTATGGTAATACCCCACTAGCAGACATTGAAAGTGACACCCTCCAATGATCATTTTTATGATTAAAATTAGCCAGAAGAAGAAGTGGGGAATGAAATATTAATAAAATAGGTACTTGTCACATCTTGTTTTTCTGTATGCTTAACAGAACACTGTTGAAATCTTGAGAAATGTTTGCAAATCTTGTTCCCAGAATGTTCTATCCCCAGCTGCCAAATTGCAGAATGTACTCCCTCTCCCAGTTGCATGCAAACCGCCCACTCGCCCTGACCCATCAATACAATTCCCTCCCTTCCGTCTCCAGGGAAAGTATATAAGCTCTACTTCAGCTATTCTCAGGGCTATCTGCTCTATTCAGGTGAGCTCTGAACCCCAGCATGCTGGACACCCAATAAACCCTTTGATGTTGCATGAGATAGTCTGTTGGTAGTCTCCTCCTCTGAAGCTCGCACCACATTTACTTGGATGATTAAATGTAGAAGAGAACATCCAGTCAAAAAGGGATAGTCTGTAGCATTAGGAAGATAGTCAATAAGTTTAGGAAGAAGGGTGAGTATAAGATTTGGAACAAAAGTTTCTTAGCAATATTATTTCGATTAGAGAGTGAATGTAAATGTCAGCATAGGTGAAGAGTCAGTCACAATGATAAACTGGGGAAAATATGTAGGAAAGCATATATCAATATAGACATTACAAAATGAGGCAGAGTATAAAGTGAGTGATAGGATTAGACATTTTGAACAGGGTTGAGTTTAAATATATAATCTTAGGAAGAAACAAATATGTAGTCACAAATAGGATTGACATTTGAGAGCATTGGGCAAATTTCAGGTGGATGAATATTTCTGAGAATAATCTTGTGAATAGTTGATTATAAATCCACATACATGAACATGAATGAATTTAGGGAGTGAATATAAGACACATATATTTCATATTTTTAAAAATCTGGAGAGTGTATATATATATATATATACATATATATATATATATATATATATATATATATATATATATATATATATATATATACATATGTATACATATACATAAAACACACACAGAGACAAAAAAGTAGCAATATATATGTCAATCAAAATTCATTATAAAATATATACCATCCACAGATCTAAAAATATTCATTTTACTGAACATGGATTTATGTATAATGCTGTTCAACTAGCAAGCTCACCCATAGGTTGAATATTCAGTTCCAACAGGGTTTAGTAGGAGTGATCCCTTCTAACAATTTGTATCTGCCAAGTCAGCCACCTCACAAGAATCTACGTGTGGTACCAGATAGGAATCTATATGTGCATATAAGAATACAGAGAAAGGGAGACAGGAATTCACATATTTGTTAACCTTAAAAATACAAGGACAACTATTTCAACAAACAATTGACTAGATTTATAACTCCAACTCTGTATCATGCAAAAGGCAAGTCCATCTATACACCATGCCTACTCTGAACTGCTTGTATTTCTATTCTTTATGGGTTATTTTTCTCCATCATATTAGGATTAGTAGTCAGAGTCTGGCAGGGTATGGGTTAGAGTCAGGTATTCAGTATTTTGAATTGAAAATAGGACACTGAATCCAATGTGTATGCAAATATATGCTACGGAAAAATCTTCCCACTCTCCTCCAGAACAATGCCTTGACATTACCTTCGCCCCAAGTAAGACACAATTAGAGGAGAAGAGTTAGAAAATCTGTGAATACATATCTAGAATGGAAAATGCTCCAGATTTCACATCTTTGGAGGTGGTAGAGGAGTTTCCAAAAGTAAGAGACAGGGTAAACACTCCACAAACATGGAGCTCTGCTGGCCAAAAGACTTTTTGAGAATCTGCCTCTGAGGTTGGGCACTTGAAATATATGTTGTTGTCAGGAGCTTTAGCTTTATTTGTAGTGAAACCATCAAAGCTGGATCTGCATCTATGTGACCTGGAGGAAATGGTTACTTATTTTCAAATAAAAATGAGGCAGCAGTGATGAATTCTCTTTTTGTAGGTAAACTGTGGCCACTGAGGGCTAAGGGTCTTCCCGTGTGGACTGTGAAACCAATGGTCACCCTCCAATTTTCGTGGTGTTTCTTGCTGCTGCACTGGGAGTTTGGTATTTGCTTCATGAAATACAACGAGTTCAAATGGGACACAGTGCTGAAGGGAGTTCTGTCAGGTGTGGTTGGCAGGGTCTCCAGGAGAATGCACCAACCAGGGTTCTATCTCAAGTAGCTTGCCCCCTTGACAATAGCAACATGATACTGAACATTGCCCTGAAACCTCTCCATATAAAAATATGCCTTTACATATATGGGTGTGATGGTTGCACCATGTCAGTCACAGCCATTTGGAAGCCAATGGAAGATCCACATGGCCCCATCACCGATGTTTTATCACACATTTGCATAACACAGCTCTAGGCCCACTACTTACCAGGCCCCAACTTACTGGCATCTCTGTTCTACACCATTTTCATGAAACCCAGTCAATCAAGGCCCTGTCTGGTATACTCATGATCATCAACAGGACATCAAAGGTCCTCCAGTGCCAGCTGGTCATCGGAATTTCTAAAATTTCATGGTAATTATCTAGCATTTTTTCACAGATGCATTTGGAGGCAATGTTGGTTTCAATTCATTCAGGAACCATTAAATGGTGAGGAAGCTAATTTCAGGGAAATCTCTGGAGCACTCTCACAGGCAAGTCTACCCAAAGAGTGGCCAAAAAGTCACATGAAGCCAGGCCCATTGAGGTCTACAAAGCGAGGTCCAAGTGTGTTTTGAATCTCAATTATGCCTGCCAAGTCTTTCAGAATAAAATCATGTAATATCCTGGCTGTGATTCCCAGTGTTCTGTGGAAAGCCACTCTGGGCCTTGATCCCAGGTTCCAATGGCAACTCTCATTCCTGGCCTCCTAAAATCCCAACACAATTCATGTCAATACTTCTCTGAGGTCAGTTCCAGAACTCAGTCTCTAAGGGGAATCACAGCAGAATTCAAGCCCAGGTGGACCCAGTCATCTCTTCCAACTGCCACACAAATGACCACAATTATAACCAAAACACTCCTACATGGCCCTCATCTTCTACCATAAAGATACTCATCATAACATCTGGATGGAGGTTTTCATGAGAGGCACATCCCAAGACAGTGTCCAAAATAAGCTCCCTTGCCCCTCATTTGCCGAATGTCAGGGTGGCTTGGACACCCTTCCTGTGAACCAGGAGTGATCAAATAGGCCTGCCCTTAATACTGCTTCGCTTCTCCAATTTGAGGCTCTCTGACTGTGGGGTCTAGATTCTTTTTGTGAATTGGAGTCATGAGAAAAGCCAAGCACCTCTGCAGAGATTTGAAGAACTCATTTCACCAAAAGGATCCCTATTCTGACATGATGGATTTCAGAAACCTAACAAAGGAAGGCAATATAATTCATGCACATTGATTGAACGTTTTTCCATTTTGGTTTAGATGCACATATGGGATCTTTCTTTACATCCATCAGGTGCTGAGAATCTAAGTCACAGCCTAAAACAGGGCAAAGGGCCTGAATCAGACACATCCTTTTCCAATGAAATTAAGCAAAGAGCCAGAGGTGATGCACATTCATTTCCATTTGAAAACTGTTTTCTTCAGGCTTAACAAAGGGGTTGCATGAGACAAAGACCTTTCTGATATTCAGGGCAACAGAACAATAGGTAAGCAAAAGGCCCAAAGCAGGGTATCTCCACTGAGACTTTCCTGATCACACTGATATCTGAGTTTTCTGAGATGCGGGCCATTCCATTCAGGTATCCAGTACATGGCCATGTCAAAGACCTTGGATTTGGTACACATCTTGGACACATAACCATGAGCCTATTCTAGAGAGTGGCCAGAATTCAGGAAGAAAACAGGGACTTAGGAAGGTATTAGGTGTTGCCCGTGCATAAGGCAAGCCACACTCCATTCATAAATTGGGCAGGATGAATGCTGGGAAGCTTTATACTAGACATGACACATCCATTGCTGCATTCTCTTTTCTCATGTCTACTACCACAGGCACATTGGGATACACAGACATGGAAACACTCACCTCGTCAAACGACTTACCAGAAACAGTTCACTCCAAAACAAACAAACCGCCATTCCTACCTATTTTCAGAACATGAGACAAACCACAAACCCACACCCACTCCCAAAAAGGCACCTCCTTCAGCAAGTAGGTGTGTGACTAACCAGAGTGTCTTCTGACTGGTGGCCATACACTGTTCTTCCGAAATGGTCTGTCCTCTCTCAGATCTGTTTTCCTTGGCGAACTCTGTAAAGTTGTAAGGAAAAAATGGAGAGCTACTACCTGCTTTCTCAGGAAAGTTCCCTCTTCAGAGCTCTCCAGGCATTTGGTAATCCTCACTTCAGTAGGTACCAAGAATGACTGACTCTATCCTTGCTAAATCCAAACAAGAGAGCCCACTGGGACTGGGACTGAAACTGCCTCTGGGTGCCTGGCTCCTTGGATACAAAGTTCAGAGAGTTCCATCACCAAGGAAATGAGGTATGTCACATTCTTTGGAACTGAATGAGGTCACTGCCTTGGCAAATATATATCTTATGATGTACAAAAACTGAAGAAATAATAATGTACCAGTGTCGAATACAAATGAATGACAAATTACATATCATGTCCCATAGAAGTCTACTTGCATTGATGTTAGACTGGGTCAGTTACTGTAGAATAATTAGGATTTGTATGCACCATTCACTGAAGTTAGTTTTCAGTACTAGGAAACAAATATGTATTTCAGGTGGATGAATATTTCTGATTATATTCTTGTGAAAAGTGGATTATAAATCCACATACATGAACATGAATGAATTTAGAGAGTGTATATTAGACACATATATTTCATATTTTGAAAAATTTGGAGAGTATATCTATATCTATATCTATATCTATATCTATATCTATATATATACACACACACACACACACACACACACAACACTCACAGACATTAAAAAGTACCAATATAAATGCCAATCGAAATTCATCAGTAAATATGTATCATCCACAAATGCAAAAATATTTATTTTACTGAACATGAGTTAATGTATAATGTTGTTCTACTAGGACGCTCTCCTACAGGTTGAATTTTCATTTCCAACAGCATTTAGGAAAAGTGAACTCTTCTCACAATTTGTATCTGCCAAGACAGCCACCTCACAAAAATGTACGTGTGATACCTGGTAGGATTCTATATATGCATATAAATATACATGTGTGAATAGGCTACAGAAAAGGGAAACAAGAATTCACATTTTTGTTAAGTTTAAAAACACATGGAGAATATTTCAATTAAAATTTGACTAGATTTATAACTCCTACCTTATATAATGCAAATGTCAAGTCCAACTATACAACAGGTCTCCTCTGAAGTACTTGTATTTCTAATGTGTTGGATTAATTTTCTCCATTATATTAGGATGAATAGTCTGAGTCTACTAGGTATGGGTTAGTGTCAGGGATTCAGTATTTCGAATGGAAAATTGGAAAATGAATCCAATGTGTATGTAAATATATGCTGCACAAATATCCTCCCGCTCTCATCCAGAACAATGCCTTGACATTACCTTCACCCCAAGTAAGACACAATTAGAGGAGAAGAGTTACAAAATCAGTGAATACATATCTGGAATGGAAAATACTCAGGAGTTCACAACCTTGGAGGTGGTAGAGGAGTTTCCAAAACTAAGGGACAGGGTAAACACTCCACAAACATGGAGCTCTGCTGGCCTAAAAACTTTTTGAGAAACTGCCTCTGAGCTTCCACACTTGAAATATATGTAGTTTTCAGGAGATTTGGCTTCCTCTGTAGTGAGACCATCAAAGCTGGGTCTGCATCTATGTGACCTGGAGGACATGGTTTCTTATTTTCCAATGAACAAGATGAAGCAGTGCTGAATCCTCTCTTTGTAGATAAACTGAGGCCACTGGGGACTAAGTGATTCCCCGTGTGGACTGTGATGCCATTTGGTCGTCCTCCAATTTGTGGTGTTTTTGCTGCTGCACTGGGAGTTTGGTATTTGTTTCACGAAATACTAGGAGCTAAACTGGGACACAGTGCTGGAGGGAGTTCTGTCACGTGTGGTGGGTCAGGGTCTGCAAGAGAATGCACCAACTAGGCTCCTATCTCTCAAAGCTTACCCCATTGCCCCCTTGTCCATATCAACATGATTCTTAATTTTCCTCTGAAAACTCTAGATATAACAAGATGCCTTTACATATAAGGGTCTGCTGGCTGCACCATGTCAGTTACAAGCCATTTGGAATCCAATGGTAGATCCACATGGCCCTACCAGGGATGTTTTATCAAACACCTCCCCACCTCTGATCTAGACCCACTACTCAGCAGGCTCCAACTTACTGGCATCTCTGTTCTACACCATTTTCATGAAACTCAGTAAATCAAGGCACTGTCTGGTATACTCATGATCAGCAACTGGACATCCAATGTTTCTCCAGTGCCACCTGGTGATAGGAATTTCAAAAATTTCATGGTATTTATCTAGCCATTTTTCAAGCATATAGTTGGAGGCACTGTGGGTTTCAGTTCATTCAGCAATCATTAAATGGTGAGGAAGCTCATTTCAATGAAATCTCTGGAGAACTCTCACAGGCACGGCATCCCAAAGAGTGGACAAAAGGTCACATTAGGACAGGCCCATTGAGGTCTACAATGTGAGGTCCATGTGTGTTTTGACTCTCAACTATGGCTGCCATTTCTTTAAGAATAAAATCATGTGATATCATTGCTGAGATTCCCAGGCCTCTGTGGAAATCCACCCGGGGCCTAGGTCTCAGTTTCCAAGAGCGACTTTCATGCGTGGCCTCTTAAAATCCCAACAAAGTTCATGGCAATGCTTCTCTGAGTTCAGTTCCAAAACCCAGTCTCTAAGGGGAATCACACCAGAGTTCAAGCCCACGTGGACCCAGTCATTTTTTCCAATGCCACACAAATGACCAAAATTAAAACCAAAACACTCCCACATGGCCCTCATCTTATTCCATATAGTCAATCATCTTAACCTCTGGCTGGAGGTTTCCATGAGGGGCGCAGCCCAGGACAGTGTCCAAAATCAGTTCCTTTGCCGCTCATTTGCCTAAAGTCAGGGTAGCCTGGACACCGTTTCTGTGAACCAGGAGTGAACAAATAAGCCTGCCGTTAATACTTCTGTGTTTCTCCAATTTGAGGCTTACTGATTTTAGGTATCGATTCTTTAGGTGATTTAGAGTCATGCGAAAACACAAGCACCTCTGCAGGGATTTGAAGAACTCATTTGACCCAAAGAATCCCTATTCTCATTTGATGGAGTGCAGGAACCTAACAGAGAAAGGCAAGAGACTTCATCCACAATGAATGAAATTTTTTGCCATTTTGGTTTTGGAAGCTCACATGGGATCATTCTTAAGATCCATCAGGTGCTGAGAATCTAAGTCACAGCCACACACAGGTCCAAGAGGCTGATAAAGACACATCCCTTTCCAAAGCAATTAAGCAAAGAGCCACAGGTGAGGCCCATTCATTTCCATTTGAAAACTGTTTTCTTCAGGCTTCACAAAGGGGTGGCCTGAGGCAAAGACCTTCCTGACATTCAGTGAAACACAACAATAAGTAAGCAAAAGGCCCAAAGCAGGGTTTCTGCACTGAGACTTTCCTGGTCACACTGATATCTGAGTTTTCTGAGATGCTCGCCATTCTCTTCAGCTATCCAGTACATGGCCATGTCACAGAGTTTGGAGGTGGTACCTATTTTGGACACAAATCCATGAGCCTATTCTGGAGAGTGGCCAGAATTCAGGAAGAAAACAACAACTTAGACAGATAGCAGGTGTTGCACATCGATAAGACAAGCTGCAGTCCATTCATATATTGGGCAGGATGAATTATGGGAAGATTTATACTAGACAGGACGCATCCATTAATGCATTCTCTTTTCTAATATCTACAACAACGGACACAGTGGGATACACAGAAACAGAAACACTCGCCGTGTCAAATGACTTACTAGAAACTGTCCACTCCAAACCAAACAAACCGCCTTTCCTATCTATTCTCAGAACATGAGACAAAACAACAAACCCACACCCACTCCCACAAAGGCACCTCCTTCCCCCAAGTAGGTCTGTGACTATCCGGAGTGTCCTCTGACTGGTGGGCCATACTATGTTCCCCCGAAATGGCCTGTCTTCTCTCAGATCTTGTTTCCTTGACCAACTCTGTGAAGATGTCAGGAAAAAGTGGTTAGCCACTACCTGTTTTCTCAGGAAAGGTCCATCTTCAGAGCTCTCCTGGCATTTGGCCATCCTCACATTATTAGGTACCAAGAAAACTGACTCTGTCCTTGGTAAATCCAAACAAGTGAGCCCACTGGGACTGGGACTGGGACTGCCTCTGGGTTCCTGGCTTCTTGGATACCAAGTTCAGAGAGTTCCATCACCAAGGAAATGAGGTATGTCACATTCTTTGGAACTGAATGAGGTCACTGCCTTGGCAACCACTTTGTCCTAACAGTTGCTTCCAAGGGTAACATAAGATGGAGGTTGCTCCTACTTCCTGTGACACTTTCATAAGGTAGAATGTATATCACCATTGGCACCCAGGAACAGCTCTGCACTCAGCCCTGGTTTGGTCCATCTTCTGTACAATAAGAAGAGAGAGAGGCAGATTCAGACACATCCCTTCATCCTGACTAGGTTGTTTGCCATGGAAGATGACTTTTGCTCTCTCAGGTGCTTCAAACCTGCCTACAACTTCTCCAGGTATCATTTGTGCATGGACATTTGAGGTTCTCATCAGGTGGAAGGTCCCCAACTTTCCTGTATTGTAAGAACCACTCTGTCCCTGCTCTTCTGTAAAATGATTGAGGGAACAGTGTATACTTGGGGTTAAAAACAGGTTTGATTTGGGTTACGAGTGATTCTGTGTGATGAATAATGGTATTGGGAACCTGCAATATTTACAAGAATATAGAGGTGAAATATAAGTAGGAAAACAGAAATCTAGGTATGATTTGAAGCCCAGAAGGGTTTTGCCCTTAATTGGGATACTTAGCTTTGAATGATGTTCTGCAAAGATGCCTCAGATAATTCGATATACAATGGCATAGGACCTTGTACATTGGATGATTGAATTTAGAAGAGAACATGCAGTCAAAAAGGGATATTCAGTAGGATTAGGAAGATAGTCGGTAGGTTTAGGAAGAAGAGTGAGTATTGGATTTGGACCAAAAGCTCTTTAACAATAGACTTTCGGTTGTTGAGTGAATGTAAATGTCAGCACATATGAAGAGTCAGTCACTATGTTGAACTGGGGAAAATATGTAGAAAAGCAGATATCAATAGAAACATTACGAAATCAGGCAAAGTATAAAGTGAGTGATAGAATTAGACATTTTCAACAGGGTTGAGTTTGAATATATAAATTAGGAAAAAAACAAATATGTAGTCACCAATAGGATTGACAATTGACAGCATTAGGCAACCTGGACATGGATGTTTTTAGAAATCCATGTTCACTTTCCATTTAGGTTTTGGTACAATCATAAGTCGGACCTTTCCATTTTTTGTCCAGAATATTACTGTGATAATGAGGTGACATGAGTATTTCTTTCACCATTTCTGGGAGCAATATATTGAAGATGTAAAATGAGAATCGGGGGTACAAAGAGGTGTACCCTGTTTCTAGGAACATAGAGAAAAAGCAAGAATAGACCATACTGTGAATAAATAATATAACTTTTTTGAACTTTAAATAATGAATTGAACTGATATCTGAAAAATTAAAGGAAATCGTATATTGATATACAATCATTCATTCCAACCAGGTATATATGTAATGGAAATATTAGTGTTTTGGTTTATCATGAAGAGTGTGTGAGTTTTGCTTCAAAATGATTATGGAAATTCAAAATAATGTGTTTGGAAAGAAGTCTCATGAAAAGACCAGTCAAGAAACCCCTGACAATACATGTGTTCTGAAGCAAGAAGTGGTGAAAGTTGAAACAAATGCTTATTAATTTGTGAACTTGTGGATGAAATGTATATCCTGTGATGTGCAAAAACTGAAGAAACAATAATGTACAAGTGTCGAATACAATGAATGACAAATTACATATCATGTCCCATAGAAGTCTACTTGCATTGATGTTAGACTGGGTCAGTTACTGTAGAATAATTAGGATTTGTATGCACCATTCACTGAAGTTAGTTTTCAGTACTAGGAAACAAATATGTATTTCAGGTGGATGAATATTTCTGATTATAATCTTGTGAAAAGTGGATTATAAATCCACATACATGAACATAAATGAATTTAGAGAGTGTATATTAGACACATATATTTCATATTTTGAAAAATTTGGAGAGTATATCTATATCTATATCTATATCTATATCTATATCTATATATACACACACACACACACACACACAACACTCACAGACATTAAAAAGTACCAATATAAATGCCAATCGAAATTCATCAGTAAATATGTATCATCCACAAATGCAAAAATATTTATTTTACTGAACATGAGTTAATGTATAATGTTGTTCTACTAGGACGCTCTCCTACAGGTTGAATTTTCATTTCCAACAGCATTTAGGAGGAGTGAACTCTTCTCACAATTTGTATCTGCCAAGACAACCACCTCACAAAAATGTACGTGTGATACCTGGTAGGATTCTATATATGCATATAAATATACATGTGTGAATAGGCTACAGAAAAGGGAAACAAGAATTCACATTTTTGTTAAGTTTAAAAACACATGGAGAATATTTCAATTAAAATTTGACTAGATTTATAACTCCTACCTTATATAATGCAAATGTCAAGTCCAACTATACAACATGTCTCCTCTGAAGTACTTGTATTTCTAATGTGTTGGATTAATTTTCTCCATTATATTAGGATGAATAGTCTGAGTCTACTAGGTATGGGTTAGTGTCAGGGATTCAGTATTTCGAATGGAAAATTGGAAAATGAATCCAATGTGTATGTAAATATATGCTGCACAAATATCCTCCCGCTCTCATCCAGAACAATGCCTTGACATTACCTTCACCCCAAGTAAGACAAAATTAGAGGAGAAGAGTTACAAAATCAGTGAATACATATCGGGAATGGAAAATGCTCAGGAGTTCACAACCTTGGAGGTTGTAGAGGAGTTTCCAAAACTAAGGGACAGGGTAAACACTCCACAAACATGGAGCTCTGCTGGCCTAAAAACTTTTTGAGAAACTGCCTCTGAGCTTCCACACTTGAAATATATGTAGTTTTCAGGAGATTTGGCTTCCTCTGTAGTGAGACCATCAAAGCTGGGTCTGCATCTATGTGACCTGGAGGACATGGTTTCTTATTTTCCAATGAACAAGATGAAGCAGTGCTGAATCCTCTCTTTGTAGGTAAACTGAGGCCACTGGGGACTAAGTGTCTCCCCGTGTGGACTGTGATGCCATTTGGTCTTCCTCCAATTTGTGGTGTTTTTGCTGCTGCACTGTGAGTTTGGTATTTGTTTCACGAAATACTAGGAGCTAAACTGGGACACAGTGCTGGAGGGAGTTCTGTCACGTGTGGTGGGTCAGGGTCTGCAAGAGAATGCACCAACTAGGCTCCTATCTCTTACAGCTTACCCCATTGCCCCCTTGTCCATATCAACATGATTCTTAATTTTCCTCTGAAAACTCTAGATATAACAAGATGAATTTACATATAAGGGTCTGCTGGCTGCACCATGTCAGTTACAAGCTATTTGGAATCCAATGGTAGATCCACATGGCCCTACCACGGATGTTTTATCAAACACCTCCCCACCACTGCTCTAGACCCACTACTCAGCAGGCTCCAACTTACTGGCATCTCTGTTCTACACCATTTTCATGAAACTCAGTAAATCAAGGCACTGTCTGGTATACTCATGATCAGCAACTGGACATCCAATGTTTCTCCAGTGCCACCTGGTCATAGGAATTTCAAAAATTTCATGGTATTTATCTAGCCATTTTTCAAGCATATAGTTGGAGGCACTGTGGGTTTCAGTTCATTCAGCAATCATTAAATGGTGAGGAAGCTCATTTCAATGAAATCTCTGGAGAACACTCACAGGCACTGCATCCCAAATAGTGGACAAAAGGTCACATTAGGACAGGCCCATTGAGGTCTACAATGTGAGGTCCATGTGTGTTTTGACTCTCAACTATGGCTGCCATTTCTTTAAGAATAAAATCATGTGATATCCTTGCTGAGATTCCCAGGCCTCTGTGGAAATCCACCCGGGGCCTAGGTCTCAGTTTCCAAGAGCGACTTTCATGCGTGGCCTCTTAAAATCCCAACAAAATTCATGGCAATGCTTCTCTGAGTTCAGTTCCAAAACCCAGTCTCTAAGGGGAATCACACCAGAGTTCAAGCCCACGTGGACCCAGTCATTTTTTCCAATGCCACACAAATGACCAAAATTAAAACCAAAACACTCCCACATGGCCCTCATCTTATTCCATATAGTCAATCATCTTAACCTCTGGCTGGAGGTTTCCATGAGGGGCGCAGCCCAGGACAGTGTCCAAAATCAGCTCCTTTGCCGCTCATTTGCCTAAAGTCAGGGTAGCCTGGACACCGTTTCTGTGAACCAGGAGTGAACAAATAAGCCTGCCGTTAATACTTCTGTGTTTCTCCAATTTGAGGCTTACTGATTTTAGGTATCGATTCTTTAGGTGATTTAGAGTCATGCGAAAACACAAGCACCTCTGCAGGGCTTTGAAGAACTCATTTGACCCAAAGAATCCCTATTCTCATTTGATGGAGTGCAGGAACCTAACAGAGGAAGGCAAGAGACTTCATCCACAATGAATGAAATTTTTTGCCATTTTGGTTTTGGAAGCTCACATGGGATCATTCTTAAGATCCATCAGGTGCTGAGAATCTAAGTCACAGCCACACACAGGTCCAAGAGGCTGATAAAGACACATCCCTTTCCAAAGCAATTAAGCAAAGAGCCACAGGTGAGGCCCATTCATTTCCATTTGAAAACTGTTTTCTTCAGGCTTCACAAAGGGGTGGCCTGAGGCAAAGACCTTCCTGACATTCAGTGAAACACAACAATAAGTAAGCAAAAGGCCCAAAGCAGGGTTTCTGCACTGAGACTTTCCTGGTCACACTGATATCTGAGTTTTCTGAGATGCTCGCCATTCTCTTCAGCTATCCAGTACATGGCCATGTCACAGAGCTTGGAGGTGGTACATATTTTGGACACAAATCCATGAGCCTATTCTGGAGAGTGGCCAGAATTCAGGAAGAAAACAACAACTTAGAAAGATAGCAGGTGTTGCACATCGATAAGACAAGCTGGAGTCCATTCATATATTGGGCAGGATGAATTATGGGAAGATTTATACTAGACAGGACACATCCATTAATGCATTCTCTTTTCTAATGTCTACAACAACGGACACAGTGGGATACACAGAAACAGAAACACTCGCCGTGTCAAATGACTTAGTAGAAACTGTCCACTCCAAACCAAACAAACCGCCTTTCCTATCTATTCTCAGAACATGAGACAAAACAACAAATCCACACCCACTCCCACAAAGGCACCTCCTTCCCCCAAGTAGGTCTGTGACTATCCGGAGTGTCCTCTGACTGGTGGGCCATACCATGTTCCCCCGAAATGGCCTGTCTTCTCTCAGATCTTGTTTCCTTGACCAACTCTGTGAAGATGTCAGGAAAAAGTGGTTAGCCACTACCTGTTTTCTCAGGAAAGGTCCATCTTCAGAGCTCTCCTGGCATTTGGCCATCCTCACATCATTAGGTACCAAGAAAACTGACTCTGTCCTTGGTAAATCCAAACAAGTGAGCCCACTGGGACTGGGACTGGGACTGCCTCTGGGTGCCTGGCTTCATGGATACCAAGTTCAGAGAGTTCCATCACCAAGGAAATGAGGTATGTCACATTCTTTGGAACTGAATGAGGTCACTGCCTTGGCAACCACTTTGTCCTAACAGTTGCTTCCAAGGGTAACATAAGATGGAGGTTGCCCCTACTTCCTGTGACACTTTCATAAGGTAGAATGTATATCACCATTGGCACCCAGGAACAGCTCTGCACTCAGCCCTGATTTGGTCCATCTTCTGTACAATAAGAAGAGAGAGAGGCAGATTCAGACACATCCCTTCATCCTGACCAGGTTGTTTGCCATGGAAGATGACTTTTGCTCTCTCAGGTGCTTCAAACCTGCCTACAACTTCTCCAGGTATCATTTGTGCATGGACATTTGAGGTTCTCATCAGGTGGAAGGTCCCCAACTTTCCTGTATTGTAAGAACCACTCTGTCCCTGCTCTTCTGTAAAATGATTGAGGGAACAGTGTATACTTGGGGTTAAAAACAGGTTTGATTTGGGTTACGAGTGATTCTGTGTGATGAATAATGGTATTGGGAACCTGCAATATTTACAAGAATATAGAGGTGAAATATAAGTAGGAAAACAGAAATCTAGGCATGATTTGAAGCCAAGAAGGGTTTTGCCCTTAATTGGGATACTTAGCTTTGAATGATGTTCTGCAAAGATGCCTCAGATAATTCGATATACAATGGCATAGGACCTTGTACATTGGATGATTGAATTTAGAAGAGAACATGCAGTCAAAAAGGGATATTCAGTAGGATTAGGAAGATAGTCGGTAGGTTTAGGAAGAAGAGTGAGTATAGGATTTGGACCAAAAGTTCTTTAGCAATAGACTTTCGGTTGTTGAGTGAATGTAAATGTCAGCACATATGAAGAGTCAGTCACTATGTTAACTGGGGAAAATATGTAGAAAAGCAGATATCAATAGAAACATTACGAAATCATGCAAAGTATAAAGTGAGTGATAGAATTAGACATTTTCAACAGGGTTGAGTTTGAATATATAAATTAGGAAAAAAACAAATATGTAGTCACCAATAGGATTGACAATTGACAGCATTAGGCAACCTGGACATGGATGTTTTTAGAAATCCATGTTCACTTTTCATTTAGGCTTTGGTACAATCATAAGTGTGACCTTTCCATTTTTTGTCCAGAATATTACTGTGATAATGAGGTGACATGAGTATTTCTTTCACCATTTCTGGGAGCAATATATTGAAGATGTAAAATGAGAATCGGGGGTACAAAGAGGTGTACCCTGTTTCTAGGAACATAGAGAAAAAGCATGAATAGACCATACTGTGAATAAATAATATAACTTTTTTGAACTTTAAATAATGAATTGAACTGATATCTGAAAAATTAAAGGAAATCGTATATTGATATACAATCATTCATTCCAACCAGGTATATATGTAATGGAAATATTAGTGTTTTGGTTTATCATGAAGAGTGTGTGAGTTTTGCTTCAAAATGATTATCGAAATTCAAAATAATGTGTTTGGAAAGAAGTCTCATGAAAAGACCAGTCAAGAAACCCTGACAATACATGTGTTCTGAAGCAAGAAGTGGTGAAAGTTGAAACAAATGCTTATTAATTTGTGAACTTGTGGATGAAATGTATATCCTGTGATGTGCAAAAACTGAAGAAACAATAATGTACCAGTGTCGAATACAAATGAATGACAAATTACACATCATGTCCCATAGAAGTCTACTTGCATTGATGTTAGACTGGGTCAGTTACTGTAGAATAATTAGGATTTGTATGCACCATTCACTGAAGTTAGTTTTCAGTACTAGGAAACAAATATGTATTTCAGGTGGATGAATATTTCTGATTATAATCTTGTGAAAAGTGGATTATAAATCCACATACATGAACATGAATGAATTTAGAGAGTGTATATTAGACACATATATTTCATATTTTGAAAAATTTGGAGAGTATATCTATATCTATATCTATATCTATATCTATATACACACACACACACAAACACACACACACACAACACTCACAGACATTAAAAAGTACCAATATAAATGCCAATCGAAATTCATCAGTAAATATGTATCATCCACAAATGCAAAAATATTTATTTTACTGAACATGAGTTAATGTATAATGTTGTTCTACTAGGACGCTCTCCTACAGGTTGAATTTTCATTTCCAACAGCATTTAGGAGGAGTGAACTCTTCTCACAATTTGCATCTGAGAAGACAGCCACCTCACAAAAATGTACGTGTGATACCTGGTAGGATTCTATATATGCATATAAATATACATGTGTGAATAGGCTACAGAAAAGGGAAACAAGAATTCACATATTTGTTAAGTTTAAAAACACATGGAGAATATTTCAATTAAAATTTGACTAGATTTATAACTCCTACCTTATATAATGCAAATGTCAAGTCCAACTATACAACATGTCTCCTCTGAAGTACTTGTATTTCTAATGTGTTGGATTAATTTTCTCCATTATATTAGGATGAATAGTCTGAGTCTACTAGGTATGGGTTAGTGTCAGGGATTCAGTATTTCGAATGGAAAATTGGAAAATGAATCCAATGTGTATGTAAATATATGCTGCACAAATATCCTCCCGCTCTCATCCAGAACAATGCCTTGACATTACCTTCACCCCAAGTAAGACAAAATTAGAGGAGAAGAGTTACAAAATCAGTGAATACATATCGGGAATGGAAAATGCTCAGGAGTTCACAACCTTGGAGGTGGTAGAGGAGTTTCCAAAACTAAGGGACAGGGTAAACACTCCACAAACATGGAGCTCTGCTGTCCTAAAATCTTTTTGAGAAACTGCCTCTGAGCTTCCACACTTGAAATATATGTAGTTTTCAGGAGATTTGGCTTCCTCTGTAGTGAGACCATCAAAGCTGGGTCTGCATCTATGTGACCTGGAGGACATGGTTTCTTATTTTCCAATGAACAAGATGAAGCAGTGCTGAATCCTCTCTTTGTAGGTAAACTGAGGCCACTGGGGACTAAGTGTCTCCCCGTGTGGACTGTGATGCCATTTGGTCTTCCTCCAATTTGTGGTGTTTTTGCTGCTGCACTGTGAGTTTGGTATTTGTTTCACGAAATACTAGGAGCTAAACTGGGACACAGTGCTGGAGGGAGTTCTGTCACGTGTGGTGGGTCAGGGTCTGCAAGAGAATGCACCAACTAGGCTCCTATCTCTTACAGCTTACCCCATTGCCCCCTTGTCCATATCAACATGATTCTTAATTTTCCTCTGAAAACTCTAGATATAACAAGACGCCTTTACATATAAGTGTCTGCTGGCTGCACCATGTCAGTTACAAGCCATTTGGAATCCAATGGTAGATCCACATGGCCCTACCACGGATGTTTTATCAAACACCTCCCCACCACTGCTCTAGACCCACTACTCAGCAGGCTCCAACTTACTGGCATCTCTGTTCTACACCATTTTCATGAAACTCAGTAAATCAAGGCACTGTCTGGTATACTCATGATCAGCAACTGGACATCCAATGTTTCTCCAGTGCCACCTGGTGATAGGAATTTCAAAAATTTCATGGTATTTATCTAGCCATTTTTCAAGCATATAGTTGGAGGCACTGTGGGTTTCAGTTCATTCAGCAATCATTAAATGGTGAGGAAGCTCATTTCAATGAAATCTCTGGAGAACACTCACAGGCACTGCATCCCAAAGAGTGGACAAAAGGTCACATTAGGACAGGCCCATTGAGGTCTACAATGTGAGGTCCATGTGTGTTTTGACTCTCAACTATGGCTGCCATTTCTTTAAGAATAAAATCATGTGATATCCTTGCTGAGATTCCCAGGCCTCTGTGGAAATCCACCCGGGGCCTAGGTCTCAGTTTCCAAGAGCGACTTTCATGCGTGGCCTCTTAAAATCCCAACAAAATTCATGGCAATGCTTCTCTGAGTTCAGTTCCAAAACCCAGTCTCTAAGGGGAATCACACCAGAGTTCAAGCCCACGTGGACCCAGTCATTTTTTCCAATGCCACACAAATGACCAAAATTAAAACCAAAACACTCCCACATGGCCCTCATCTTATTCCATATAGTCAATCATCTTAACCTCTGGCTGGAGGTTTCCATGAGGGGCGCAGCCCAGGACAGTGTCCAAAATCAGCTCCTTTGCCGCTCATTTGCCTAAAGTCAGGGTAGCCTGGACACCGTTTCTGTGAACCAGGAGTGAACAAATAAGCCTGCCGTTAATACTTCTGTGTTTCTCCAATTTGAGGCTTACTGATTTTAGGTATCGATTCTTTAGGTGATTTAGAGTCATGCGAAAACACAAGCACCTCTGCAGGGCTTTGAAGAACTCATTTGACCCAAAGAATCCCTATTCTCATTTGATGGAGTGCAGGAACCTAACAGAGGAAGGCAAGAGACTTCATCCACAATGAATGAAATTTTTTGCCATTTTGGTTTTGGAAGCTCACATGGGATCATTCTTAAGATCCATCAGGTGCTGAGAATCTAAGTCACAGCCACACACAGGTCCAAGAGGCTGATAAAGACACATCCCTTTCCAAAGCAATTAAGCAAAGAGCCACAGGTGAGGCCCATTCATTTCCATTTGAAAACTGTTTTCTTCAGGCTTCACAAAGGGGTGGCCTGAGGCAAAGACCTTCCTGACATTCAGTGAAACACAACAATAAGTAAGCAAAAGGCCCAAAGCAGGGTTTCTGCACTGAGACTTTCCTGGTCACACTGATATCTGAGTTTTCTGAGATGCTCGCCATTCTCTTCAGCTATCCAGTACATGGCCATGTCACAGAGCTTGGAGGTGGTACATATTTTGGACACAAATCCATGAGCCTATTCTGGAGAGTGGCCAGAATTCAGGAAGAAAACAACAACTTAGAAAGATAGCAGGTGTTGCACATCGATAAGACAAGCTGGAGTCCATTCATATATTGGGCAGGATGAATTATGGGAAGATTTATACTAGACAGGACACATCCATTAATGCATTCTCTTTTCTAATGTCTACAACAACGGACACAGTGGGATACACAGAAACAGAAACACTCGCCGTGTCAAATGACTTAGTAGAAACTGTCCACTCCAAACCAAACAAACCGCCTTTCCTATCTATTCTCAGAACATGAGACAAAACAACAAATCCACACCCACTCCCACAAAGGCACCTCCTTCCCCCAAGTAGGTCTGTGACTATCCGGAGTGTCCTCTGACTGGTGGGCCATACCATGTTCCCCCGAAATGGCCTGTCTTCTCTCAGATCTTGTTTCCTTGACCAACTCTGTGAAGATGTCAGGAAAAAGTGGTTAGCCACTACCTGTTTTCTCAGGAAAGGTCCATCTTCAGAGCTCTCCTGGCATTTGGCCATCCTCACATCATTAGGTACCAAGAAAACTGACTCTGTCCTTGGTAAATCCAAACAAGTGAGCCCACTGGGACTGGGACTGGGACTGCCTCTGGGTGCCTGGCTTCATGGATACCAAGTTCAGAGAGTTCCATCACCAAGGAAATGAGGTATGTCACATTCTTTGGAACTGAATGAGGTCACTGCCTTGGCAACCACTTTGTCCTAACAGTTGCTTCCAAGGGTAACATAAGATGGAGGTTGCCCCTACTTCCTGTGACACTTTCATAAGGTAGAATGTATATCACCATTGGCACCCAGGAACAGCTCTGCACTCAGCCCTGATTTGGTCCATCTTCTGTACAATAAGAAGAGAGAGAGGCAGATTCAGACACATCCCTTCATCCTGACCAGGTTGTTTGCCATGGAAGATGACTTTTGCTCTCTCAGGTGCTTCAAACCTGCCTACAACTTCTCCAGGTATCATTTGTGCATGGACATTTGAGGTTCTCATCAGGTGGAAGGTCCCCAACTTTCCTGTATTGTAAGAACCACTCTGTCCCTGCTCTTCTGTAAAATGATTGAGGGAACAGTGTATACTTGGGGTTAAAAACAGGTTTGATTTGGGTTACGAGTGATTCTGTGTGATGAATAATGGTATTGGGAACCTGCAATATTTACAAGAATATAGAGGTGAAATATAAGTAGGAAAACAGAAATCTAGGCATGATTTGAAGCCAAGAAGGGTTTTGCCCTTAATTGGGATACTTAGCTTTGAATGATGTTCTGCAAAGATGCCTCAGATAATTCGATATACAATGGCATAGGACCTTGTACATTGGATGATTGAATTTAGAAGAGAACATGCAGTCAAAAAGGGATATTCAGTAGGATTAGGAAGATAGTCGGTAGGTTTAGGAAGAAGAGTGAGTATAGGATTTGGACCAAAAGTTCTTTAGCAATAGACTTTCGGTTGTTGAGTGAATGTAAATGTCAGCACATATGAAGAGTCAGTCACTATGTTAACTGGGGAAAATATGTAGAAAAGCAGATATCAATAGAAACATTACGAAATCATGCAAAGTATAAAGTGAGTGATAGAATTAGACATTTTCAACAGGGTTGAGTTTGAATATATAAATTAGGAAAAAAACAAATATGTAGTCACCAATAGGATTGACAATTGACAGCATTAGGCAACCTGGACATGGATGTTTTTAGAAATCCATGTTCACTTTTCATTTAGGCTTTGGTACAATCATAAGTGTGACCTTTCCATTTTTTGTCCAGAATATTACTGTGATAATGAGGTGACATGAGTATTTCTTTCACCATTTCTGGGAGCAATATATTGAAGATGTAAAATGAGAATCGGGGGTACAAAGAGGTGTACCCTGTTTCTAGGAACATAGAGAAAAAGCATGAATAGACCATACTGTGAATAAATAATATAACTTTTTTGAACTTTAAATAATGAATTGAACTGATATCTGAAAAATTAAAGGAAATCGTATATTGATATACAATCATTCATTCCAACCAGGTATATATGTAATGGAAATATTAGTGTTTTGGTTTATCATGAAGAGTGTGTGAGTTTTGCTTCAAAATGATTATCGAAATTCAAAATAATGTGTTTGGAAAGAAGTCTCATGAAAAGACCAGTCAAGAAACCCTGACAATACATGTGTTCTGAAGCAAGAAGTGGTGAAAGTTGAAACAAATGCTTATTAATTTGTGAACTTGTGGATGAAATGTATATCCTGTGATGTGCAAAAACTGAAGAAACAATAATGTACCAGTGTCGAATACAAATGAATGACAAATTACACATCATGTCCCATAGAAGTCTACTTGCATTGATGTTAGACTGGGTCAGTTACTGTAGAATAATTAGGATTTGTATGCACCATTCACTGAAGTTAGTTTTCAGTACTAGGAAACAAATATGTATTTCAGGTGGATGAATATTTCTGATTATAATCTTGTGAAAAGTGGATTATAAATCCACATACATGAACATGAATGAATTTAGAGAGTGTATATTAGACACATATATTTCATATTTTGAAAAATTTGGAGAGTATATCTATATCTATATCTATATCTATATCTATATACACACACACACACACAAACACACACACACACAACACTCACAGACATTAAAAAGTACCAATATAAATGCCAATCGAAATTCATCAGTAAATATGTATCATCCACAAATGCAAAAATATTTATTTTACTGAACATGAGTTAATGTATAATGTTGTTCTACTAGGACGCTCTCCTACAGGTTGAATTTTCATTTCCAACAGCATTTAGGAGGAGTGAACTCTTCTCACAATTTGCATCTGAGAAGACAGCCACCTCACAAAAATGTACGTGTGATACCTGGTAGGATTCTATATATGCATATAAATATACATGTGTGAATAGGCTACAGAAAAGGGAAACAAGAATTCACATATTTGTTAAGTTTAAAAACACATGGAGAATATTTCAATTAAAATTTGACTAGATTTATAACTCCTACCTTATATAATGCAAATGTCAAGTCCAACTATACAACATGTCTCCTCTGAAGTACTTGTATTTCTAATGTGTTGGATTAATTTTCTCCATTATATTAGGATGAATAGTCTGAGTCTACTAGGTATGGGTTAGTGTCAGGGATTCAGTATTTCGAATGGAAAATTGGAAAATGAATCCAATGTGTATGTAAATATATGCTGCACAAATATCCTCCCGCTCTCATCCAGAACAATGCCTTGACATTACCTTCACCCCAAGTAAGACAAAATTAGAGGAGAAGAGTTACAAAATCAGTGAATACATATCGGGAATGGAAAATGCTCAGGAGTTCACAACCTTGGAGGTGGTAGAGGAGTTTCCAAAACTAAGGGACAGGGTAAACACTCCACAAACATGGAGCTCTGCTGTCCTAAAATCTTTTTGAGAAACTGCCTCTGAGCTTCCACACTTGAAATATATGTAGTTTTCAGGAGATTTGGCTTCCTCTGTAGTGAGACCATCAAAGCTGGGTCTGCATCTATGTGACCTGGAGGACATGGTTTCTTATTTTCCAATGAACAAGATGAAGCAGTGCTGAATCCTCTCTTTGTAGGTAAACTGAGGCCACTGGGGACTAAGTGTCTCCCCGTGTGGACTGTGATGCCATTTGGTCTTCCTCCAATTTGTGGTGTTTTTGCTGCTGCACTGTGAGTTTGGTATTTGTTTCACGAAATACTAGGAGCTAAACTGGGACACAGTGCTGGAGGGAGTTCTGTCACGTGTGGTGGGTCAGGGTCTGCAAGAGAATGCACCAACTAGGCTCCTATCTCTTACAGCTTACCCCATTGCCCCCTTGTCCATATCAACATGATTCTTAATTTTCCTCTGAAAACTCTAGATATAACAAGACGCCTTTACATATAAGTGTCTGCTGGCTGCACCATGTCAGTTACAAGCCATTTGGAATCCAATGGTAGATCCACATGGCCCTACCACGGATGTTTTATCAAACACCTCCCCACCACTGCTCTAGACCCACTACTCAGCAGGCTCCAACTTACTGGCATCTCTGTTCTACACCATTTTCATGAAACTCAGTAAATCAAGGCACTGTCTGGTATACTCATGATCAGCAACTGGACATCCAATGTTTCTCCAGTGCCACCTGGTGATAGGAATTTCAAAAATTTCATGGTATTTATCTAGCCATTTTTCAAGCATATAGTTGGAGGCACTGTGGGTTTCAGTTCATTCAGCAATCATTAAATGGTGAGGAAGCTCATTTCAATGAAATCTCTGGAGAACACTCACAGGCACTGCATCCCAAAGAGTGGACAAAAGGTCACATTAGGACAGGCCCATTGAGGTCTACAATGTGAGGTCCATGTGTGTTTTGACTCTCAACTATGGCTGCCATTTCTTTAAGAATAAAATCATGTGATATCCTTGCTGAGATTCCCAGGCCTCTGTGGAAATCCACCCGGGGCCTAGGTCTCAGTTTCCAAGAGCGACTTTCATGCGTGGCCTCTTAAAATCCCAACAAAATTCATGGCAATGCTTCTCTGAGTTCAGTTCCAAAACCCAGTCTCTAAGGGGAATCACACCAGAGTTCAAGCCCACGTGGACCCAGTCATTTTTTCCAATGCCACACAAATGACCAAAATTAAAACCAAAACACTCCCACATGGCCCTCATCTTATTCCATATAGTCAATCATCTTAAACTCTGGCTGGAGGTTTCCATGAGGGGCGCAGCCCAGGACAGTGTCCAAAATCAGCTCCTTTGCCGCTCATTTGCCTAAAGTCAGGGTAGCCTGGACACCGTTTCTGTGAACCAGGAGTGAACAAATAAGCCTGCCGTTAATACTTCTGTGTTTCTCCAATTTGAGGCTTACTGATTTTAGGTATCGATTCTTTAGGTGATTTAGAGTCATGCGAAAACACAAGCACCTCTGCAGGGCTTTGAAGAACTCATTTGACCCAAAGAATCCCTATTCTCATTTGATGGAGTGCAGGAACCTAACAGAGGAAGGCAAGAGACTTCATCCACAATGAATGAAATTTTTTGCCATTTTGGTTTTGGAAGCTCACATGGGATCATTCTTAAGATCCATCAGGTGCTGAGAATCTAAGTCACAGCCACACACAGGTCCAAGAGGCTGATAAAGACACATCCCTTTCCAAAGCAATTAAGCAAAGAGCCACAGGTGAGGCCCATTCATTTCCATTTGAAAACTGTTTTCTTCAGGCTTCACAAAGGGGTGGCCTGAGGCAAAGACCTTCCTGACATTCAGTGAAACACAACAATAAGTAAGCAAAAGGCCCAAAGCAGGGTTTCTGCACTGAGACTTTCCTGGTCACACTGATATCTGAGTTTTCTGAGATGCTCGCCATTCTCTTCAGCTATCCAGTACATGGCCATGTCACAGAGCTTGGAGGTGGTACATATTTTGGACACAAATCCATGAGCCTATTCTGGAGAGTGGCCAGAATTCAGGAAGAAAACAACAACTTAGAAAGATAGCAGGTGTTGCACATCGATAAGACAAGCTGGAGTCCATTCATATATTGGGCAGGATGAATTATGGGAAGATTTATACTAGACAGGACACATCCATTAATGCATTCTCTTTTCTAATGTCTACAACAACGGACACAGTGGGATACACAGAAACAGAAACACTCGCCGTGTCAAATGACTTAGTAGAAACTGTCCACTCCAAACCAAACAAACCGCCTTTCCTATCTATTCTCAGAACATGAGACAAAACAACAAATCCACACCCACTCCCACAAAGGCACCTCCTTCCCCCAAGTAGGTCTGTGACTATCCGGAGTGTCCTCTGACTGGTGGGCCATACTATGTTCCCCCGAAATGGCCTGTCTTCTCTCAGATCTTGTTTCCTTGACCAACTCTGTGAAGATGTCAGGAAAAAGTGGTTAGCCACTACCTGTTTTCTCAGGAAAGGTCCATCTTCAGAGCTCTCCTGGCATTTGGCCATCCTCACATCATTAGGTACCAAGAAAACTGACTCTGTCCTTGGTAAATCCAAACAAGTGAGCCCACTGGGACTGGGACTGGGACTGCCTCTGGGTGCCTGGCTTCATGGATACCAAGTTCAGAGAGTTCCATCACCAAGGAAATGAGGTATGTCACATTCTTTGGAACTGAATGAGGTCACTGCCTTGGCAACCACTTTGTCCTAACAGTTGCTTCCAAGGGTAACATAAGATGGAGGTTGCCCCTACTTCCTGTGACACTTTCATAAGGTAGAATGTATATCACCATTGGCACCCAGGAACAGCTCTGCACTCAGCCCTGATTTGGTCCATCTTCTGTACAATAAGAAGAGAGAGAGGCAGATTCAGACACATCCCTTCATCCTGACCAGGTTGTTTGCCATGGAAGATGACTTTTGCTCTCTCAGGTGCTTCAAACATGCCTACAACTTCTCCAGGTATCATTTGTGCATGGACATTTGAGGTTCTCATCAGGTGGAAGGTCCCCAACTTTCCTGTATTGTAAGAACCACTCTGTCCCTGCTCTTCTGTAAAATGATTGAGGGAACAGTGTATACTTGGGGTTAAAAACAGGTTTGATTTGGGTTACGAGTGATTCTGTGTGATGAATAATGGTATTGGGAACCTGCAATATTTACAAGAATATAGAGGTGAAATATAAGTAGGAAAACAGAAATCTAGGCATGATTTGAAGCCAAGAAGGGTTTTGCCCTTAATTGGGATACTTAGCTTTGAATGATGTTCTGCAAAGATGCCTCAGATAATTCGATATACAATGGCATAGGACCTTGTACATTGGATGATTGAATTTAGAAGAGAACATCCAGTCAAAAAGGGATATTCAGTAGGATTAGGAAGATAGTCGGTAGGTTTAGGAAGAAGAGTGAGTATAGGATTTGGACCAAAAGTTCTTTAGCAATAGACTTTCGGTTGTTGAGTGAATGTAAATGTCAGCACATATGAAGAGTCAGTCACTATGTTGAACTGGGGAAAATATGTAGAAAAGCAGATATCAATAGAAACATTACGAAATCAGGCAAAGTATAAAGTGAGTGATAGAATTAGACATTTTCAACAGGGTTGAGTTTGAATATATAAATTAGGAAAAAAACAAATATGTAGTCACCAATAGGATTGACAATTGACAGCATTAGGCAACCTGGACATGGATGTTTTTAGAAATCCATGTTCACTTTTCATTTAGGCTTTGGTACAATCATAAGTGTGACCTTTCCATTTTTTGTCCAGAATATTACTGTGATAATGAGGTGACATGAGTATTTCTTTCACCATTTCTGGGAGCAATATATTGAAGATGTAAAATGAGAATCGGGGGTACAAAGAGGTGTACCCTGTTTCTAGGAACATAGAGAAAAAGCATGAATAGACCATACTGTGAATAAATAATATAACTTTTTTGAACTTTAAATAATGAATTGAACTGATATCTGAAAAATTAAAGGAAATCGTATATTGATATACAATCATTCATTCCAACCAGGTATATATGTAATGGAAATATTAGTGTTTTGGTTTATCATGAAGAGTGTGTGAGTTTTGCTTCAAAATGATTATGGAAATTCAAAATAATGTGTTTGGAAAGAAGTCTCATGAAAAGACCAGTCAAGAAACCCTGACAATACATGTGTTCTGAAGCAAGAAGTGGTGAAAGTTGAAACAAATGCTTATTAATTTGTGAACTTGTGGATGAAATGTATATCCTGTGATGTGCAAAAACTGAAGAAACAATAATGTACCAGTGTCGAATACAAATGAATGACAAATTACACATCATGTCCCATAGAAGTCTACTTGCATTGATGTTAGACTGGGTCAGTTACTGTAGAATAATTAGGATTTGTATGCACCATTCACTGAAGTTAGTTTTCAGTACTAGGAAACAAATATGTATTTCAGGTGGATGAATATTTCTGATTATAATCTTGTGAAAAGTGGATTATAAATCCACATACATGAACATGAATGAATTTAGAGAGTGTATATTAGACACATATATTTCATATTTTGAAAAATTTGGAGAGTATATCTATATCTATATCTATATCTATATCTATATACACACACACACACACAAACACACACACACACACAACACTCACAGACATTAAAAAGTACCAATATAAATGCCAATCGAAATTCATCAGTAAATATGTATCATCCACAAATGCAAAAATATTTATTTTACTGAACATGAGTTAATGTATAATGTTGTTCTACTAGGACGCTCTCCTACAGGTTGAATTTTCATTTCCAACAGCATTTAGGAGGAGTGAACTCTTCTCACAATTTGCATCTGCCAAGACAGCCACCTCACAAAAATGTACGTGTGATACCTGGTAGGATTCTATATATGCATATAAATATACATGTGTGAATAGGCTACAGAAAAGGGAAACAAGAATTCACATATTTGTTAAGTTTAAAAACACATGGAGAATATTTCAATTAAAATTTGACTAGATTTATAACTCCTACCTTATATAATGCAAATGTCAAGTCCAACTATACAACATGTCTCCTCTGAAGTACTTGTATTTCTAATGTGTTGGATTAATTTTCTCCATTATATTAGGATGAATAGTCTGAGTCTACTAGGTATGGGTTAGTGTCAGGGATTCAGTATTTCGAATGGAAAATTGGAAAATGAATCCAATGTGTATGTAAATATATGCTGCACAAATATCCTCCCGCTCTCATCCAGAACAATGCCTTGACATTACCTTCACCCCAAGTAAGACAAAATTAGAGGAGAAGAGTTACAAAATCAGTGAATACATATCGGGAATGGAAAATGCTCAGGAGTTCACAACCTTGGAGGTTGTAGAGGAGTTTCCAAAACTAAGGGACAGGGTAAACACTTCACAAACATGGAGCTCTGCTGGCCTAAAAACTTTTTGAGAAACTGCCTCTGAGCTTCCACACTTGAAATATATGTAGTTTTCAGGAGATTTGGCTTCCTCTGTAGTGAGACCATCAAAGCTGGGTCTGCATCTATGTGACCTGGAGGACATGGTTTCTTATTTTCCAATGAACAAGATGAAGCAGTGCTGAATCCTCTCTTTGTAGGTAAACTGAGGCCACTGGGGACTAAGTGTCTCCCCGTGTGGACTGTGATGCCATTTGGTCTTCCTCCAATTTGTGGTGTTTTTGCTGCTGCACTGTGAGTTTGGTATTTGTTTCACGAAATACTAGGAGCTAAACTGGGACACAGTGCTGGAGGGAGTTCTGTCACGTGTGGTGGGTCAGGGTCTGCAAGAGAATGCACCAACTAGGCTCCTATCTCTTACAGCTTACCCCATTGCCCCCTTGTCCATATCAACATGATTCTTAATTTTCCTCTGAAAACTCTAGATATAACAAGACGCCTTTACATATAAGTGTCTGCTGGCTGCACCATGTCAGTTACAAGTCATTTGGAATCCAATGGTAGATCCACATGGCCCTACCACGGATGTTTTATCAAACACCTCCCCACCACTGCTCTAGACCCACTACTCAGCAGGCTCCAACTTACTGGCATCTCTGTTCTACACCATTTTCATGAAACTCAGTAAATCAAGGCACTGTCTGGTATACTCATGATCAGCAACTGGACATCCAATGTTTCTCCAGTGCCACCTGGTGATAGGAATTTCAAAAATTTCATGGTATTTATCTAGCCATTTTTCAAGCATATAGTTGGAGGCACTGTGGGTTTCAGTTCATTCAGCAATCATTAAATGGTGAGGAAGCTCATTTCAATGAAATCTCTGGAGAACACTCACAGGCACTGCATCCCAAAGAGTGGACAAAAGGTCACATTAGGACAGGCCCATTGAGGTCTACAATGTGAGGTCCATGTGTGTTTTGACTCTCAACTATGGCTGCCATTTCTTTAAGAATAAAATCATGTGATATCCTTGCTGAGATTCCCAGGCCTCTGTGGAAATCCACCCGGGGCCTAGGTCTCAGTTTCCAAGAGCGACTTTCATGCGTGGCCTCTTAAAATCCCAACAAAATTCATGGCAATGCTTCTCTGAGTTCAGTTCCAAAACCCAGTCTCTAAGGGGAATCACACCAGAGTTCAAGCCCACGTGGACCCAGTCATTTTTTCCAATGCCACACAAATGACCAAAATTAAAACCAAAACACTCCCACATGGCCCTCATCTTATTCCATATAGTCAATCATCTTAAACTCTGGCTGGAGGTTTCCATGAGGGGCGCAGCCCAGGACAGTGTCCAAAATCAGCTCCTTTGCCGCTCATTTGCCTAAAGTCAGGGTAGCCTGGACACCGTTTCTGTGAACCAGGAGTGAACAAATAAGCCTGCCGTTAATACTTCTGTGTTTCTCCAATTTGAGGCTTACTGATTTTAGGTATCGATTCTTTAGGTGATTTAGAGTCATGCGAAAACACAAGCACCTCTGCAGGGCTTTGAAGAACTCATTTGACCCAAAGAATCCCTATTCTCATTTGATGGAGTGCAGGAACCTAACAGAGGAAGGCAAGAGACTTCATCCACAATGAATGAAATTTTTTGCCATTTTGGTTTTGGAAGCTCACATGGGATCATTCTTAAGATCCATCAGGTGCTGAGAATCTAAGTCACAGCCACACACAGGTCCAAGAGGCTGATAAAGACACATCCCTTTCCAAAGCAATTAAGCAAAGAGCCACAGGTGAGGCCCATTCATTTCCATTTAAAAACTGTTTTCTTCAGGCTTCACAAAGGGGTGGCCTGAGGCAAAGACCTTCCTGACATTCAGTGAAACACAACAATAAGTAAGCAAAAGGCCCAAAGCAGGGTTTCTGCACTGAGACTTTCCTGGTCACACTGATATCTGAGTTTTCTGAGATGCTCGCCATTCTCTTCAGCTATCCAGTACATGGCCATGTCACAGAGCTTGGAGGTGGTACATATTTTGGACACAAATCCATGAGCCTATTCTGGAGAGTGGCCAGAATTCAGGAAGAAAACAACAACTTAGAAAGATAGCGGGTGTTGCACATCGATAAGACAAGCTGCAGTCCATTCATATATTGGGCAGGATGAATTATGGGAAGATTTATACTAGACAGGACACATCCATTAATGCATTCTCTTTTCTAATGTCTACAACAACGGACACAGTGGGATACACAGAAACAGAAACACTCGTCGTGTCAAATGACTTACTAGAAACTGTCCACTCCAAACCAAACAAACCGCCTTTCCTATCTATTCTCAGAACATGAGACAAAACAACAAACCCACACCCACTCCCACAAAGGCACCTCCTTCCCCCAAGTAGGTCTGTGACTATCCGGAGTGTCCTCTGACTGGTGGGACATACTATGTTCCCCCGAAATGGCCTGTCTTCTCTCAGATTTTGTTTCCTTGACCAACTCTGTGAAGATGTCAGGAAAAAGTGGTTAGCCACTACCTGTTTTCTCAGGAAAGGTCCATCTTCAGCGCTCTCCTGGCATTTGGCCATCCTCACATCATTAGGTACCAAGAAAACTGACCCTGTCCTTGGTAAATCCAAACAAGTGAGCCCACTGGGACTGGGACTGGGACTGCCTCTGGGTTCCTGGCTTCTTGGATACCAAGTTCAGAGAGTTCCATCACCAAGGAAATGAGGTATGTCACATTCTTTGGAACTGAATGAGGTCACTGCCTTGGCAACCACTTTGTCCTAACAGTTGCTTCCAAGGGTAACATAAGATGGAGGTTGCCCCTACTTCCTGTGACACTGTCATAAGGTAGAATGTATATCACCATTGGCACCCGGGAACAGCTCTGCACTCAGCCCTGGTTTGGTCCATCTTCTGTACAATAAGAAGAGAGAGAGGCAGATTCAGACACATCCCTTCATCCTGACCAGGTTGTTTGCCATGGAAGATGACTTTTGCTCTCTCAGGTGCTTCAAACCTGCCTACAACTTCTCCAGGTATCATTTGTGCATGGACATTTGAGGTTCTCATCAGGTGGAAGGTCCCCAACTTTCCTGTATTGTAAGAACCACTCTGTCCCTGCTCTTCTGTAAAATGATTGAGGGAACAGTGTATACTTGGGGTTAAAAACAGGTTTGATTTGGGTTACGAGTGATTCTGTGTGATGAATAATGGTATTGGGAAACTGCAATATTTACAAGAATATAGAGGTGAAATATAAGTAGGAAAACAGAAATCTAGGTATGATTTGAAGCCCAGAAGGGTTTTGCCCTTAATTGGGATACTTAGCTTTGAATGATGTTCTGCAAAGATGCCTCAGATAATTCGATATACAATGGCATAGGACCTTGTACATTGGATGATTGAATTTAGAAGAGAACATCCAGTCAAAAAGGGATATTCAGTAGGATTAGGAAGATAGTCAGTAGGTTTAGGAAGAAGAGTGATTATAGGATTTGGACCAAAAGTTCTTTAGCAATAGACTTTCGGTTGTTGAGTGAATGTAAATGTCAGCACATATGAAGAGTCAGTCACTATGTTGAACTGGGGAAAATATGTAGAAAAGCAGATATCAATAGAAACATTACGAAATCAGGCAAAGTATAAAGTGAGTGATAGAATTAGACATTTTCAACAGGGTTGAGTTTGAATATATTAATTAGGAAAAAAACAAATATGTAGTCACCAATAGGATTGACAATTGACAGCATTAGGCAACCTGGACATGGATGTTTTTAGAAATCCATGTTCACTTTTCATTTAGGCTTTGGTACAATCATAAGTGTGACCTTTCCATTTTTTGTCCAGAATATTACTGTGATAATGAGGTGACATGAGTATTTCTTTCACCATTTCTGGGAGCAATATATTGAAGATGTAAAATGAGAATCGGGGGTACAAAGAGGTGTACCCTGTTTCTAGGAACATAGAGAAAAAGCATGAATAGACCATACTGTGAATAAATAATATAACTTTTTTGAACTTTAAATAATGAATTGAACTGATATCTGAAAAATTAAAGGAAATCGTATATTGATATACAATCATTCATTCCAACCAGGTATATATGTAATGGAAATATTAGTGTTTTGGTTTATCATGAAGAGTGTGTGAGTTTTGCTTCAAAATGATTATGGAAATTCAAAATAATGTGTTTGGAAAGAAGTCTCATGAAAAGACCAGTCAAGAAACCCTGACAATACATGTGTTCTGAAGCAAGAAGTGGTGAAAGTTGAAACAAATGCTTATTAATTTGTGAACTTGTGGATGAAATGTATATCCTGTGATGTGCAAAAACTGAAGAAACAATAATGTACCAGTGTCGAATACAAATGAATGACAAATTACACATCATGTCCCATAGAAGTCTACTTGCATTGATGTTAGACTGGGTCAGTTACTGTAGAATAATTAGGATTTGTATGCACCATTCACTGAAGTTAGTTTTCAGTACTAGGAAACAAATATGTATTTCAGGTGGATGAATATTTCTGATTATAATCTTGTGAAAAGTGGATTATAAATCCACATACATGAACATGAATGAATTTAGAGAGTGTATATTAGACACATATATTTCATATTTTGAAAAATTTGGAGAGTATATCTATATCTATATCTATATCTATATCTATATACACACACACACACACAAACACACACACACACACAACACTCACAGACATTAAAAAGTACCAATATAAATGCCAATCGAAATTCATCAGTAAATATGTATCATCCACAAATGCAAAAATATTTATTTTACTGAACATGAGTTAATGTATAATGTTGTTCTACTAGGACGCTCTCCTACAGGTTGAATTTTCATTTCCAACAGCATTTAGGAGGAGTGAACTCTTCTCACAATTTGCATCTGCCAAGACAGCCACCTCACAAAAATGTACGTGTGATACCTGGTAGGATTCTATATATGCATATAAATATACATGTGTGAATAGGCTACAGAAAAGGGAAACAAGAATTCACATATTTGTTAAGTTTAAAAACACATGGAGAATATTTCAATTAAAATTTGACTAGATTTATAACTCCTACCTTATATAATGCAAATGTCAAGTCCAACTATACAACATGTCTCCTCTGAAGTACTTGTATTTCTAATGTGTTGGATTAATTTTCTCCATTATATTAGGATGAATAGTCTGAGTCTACTAGGTATGGGTTAGTGTCAGGGATTCAGTATTTCGAATGGAAAATTGGAAAATGAATCCAATGTGTATGTAAATATATGCTGCACAAATATCCTCCCGCTCTCATCCAGAACAATGCCTTGACATTACCTTCACCCCAAGTAAGACAAAATTAGAGGAGAAGAGTTACAAAATCAGTGAATACATATCGGGAATGGAAAATGCTCAGGAGTTCACAACCTTGGAGGTTGTAGAGGAGTTTCCAAAACTAAGGGACAGGGTAAACACTCCACAAACATGGAGCTCTGCTGGCCTAAAAACTTTTTGAGAAACTGCCTCTGAGCTTCCACACTTGAAATATATGTAGTTTTCAGGAGATTTGGCTTCCTCTGTAGTGAGACCATCAAAGCTGGGTCTGCATCTATGTGACCTGGAGGACATGGTTTCTTATTTTCCAATGAACAAGATGAAGCAGTGCTGAATCCTCTCTTTGTAGGTAAACTGAGGCCACTGGGGACTAAGTGTCTCCCCGTGTGGACTGTGATGCCATTTGGTCTTCCTCCAATTTGTGGTGTTTTTGCTGCTGCACTGTGAGTTTGGTATTTGTTTCACGAAATACTAGGAGCTAAACTGGGACACAGTGCTGGAGGGAGTTCTGTCACGTGTGGTGGGTCAGGGTCTGCAAGAGAATGCACCAACTAGGCTCCTATCTCTTACAGCTTACCCCATTGCCCCCTTGTCCATATCAACATGATTCTTAATTTTCCTCTGAAAACTCTAGATATAACAAGACGCCTTTACATATAAGTGTCTGCTGGCTGCACCATGTCAGTTACAAGTCATTGGAATCCAATGGTAGATCCACATGGCCCTACCACGGATGTTTTATCAAACACCTCCCCACCACTGCTCTAGACCCACTACTCAGCAGGCTCCAACTTACTGGCATCTCTGTTCTACACCATTTTCATGAAACTCAGTAAATCAAGGCACTGTCTGGTATACTCATGATCAGCAACTGGACATCCAATGTTTCTCCAGTGCCACCTGGTGATAGGAATTTCAAAAATTTCATGGTATTTATCTAGCCATTTTTTCAAGCATATAGTTGGAGGCACTGTGGGTTTCAGTTCATTCAGCAATCATTAAATGGTGAGGAAGCTCATTTCAATGAAATCTCTGGAGAACACTCACAGGCACTGCATCCCAAAGAGTGGACAAAAGGTCACATTAGGACAGGCCCATTGAGGTCTACAATGTGAGGTCCATGTGTGTTTTGACTCTCAACTATGGCTGCCATTTCTTTAAGAATAAAATCATGTGATATCCTTGCTGAGATTCCCAGGCCTCTGTGGAAATCCACCCGGGGCCTAGGTCTCAGTTTCCAAGAGCGACTTTCATGCGTGGCCTCTTAAAATCCCAACAAAATTCATGGCAATGCTTCTCTGAGTTCAGTTCCAAAACCCAGTCTCTAAGGGGAATCACACCAGAGTTCAAGCCACGTGGACCCAGTCATTTTTTCCAATGCCACACAAATGACCAAAATTAAAACCAAAACACTCCCACATGGCCCTCATCTTATTCCATATAGTCAATCATCTTAAACTCTGGCTGGAGGTTTCCATGAGGGGCGCAGCCCAGGACAGTGTCCAAAATCAGCTCCTTTGCCGCTCATTTGCCTAAAGTCAGGGTAGCCTGGACACCGTTTCTGTGAACCAGGAGTGAACAAATAAGCCTGCCGTTAATACTTCTGTGTTTCTCCAATTTGAGGCTTACTGATTTTAGGTATCGATTCTTTAGGTGATTTAGAGTCATGCGAAAAACACAAGCCCCTCTGCAGGGCTTTGAAGAACTCATTTGACCCAAAGAATCCCTATTCTCATTTGATGGAGTGCAGGAACCTAACAGAGGAAGGCAAGAGACTTCATCCACAATGAATGAAATTTTTTGCCATTTTGGTTTTGGAAGCTCACATGGGATCATTCTTAAGATCCATCAGGTGCTGAGAATCTAAGTCACAGCCACACACAGGTCCAAGAGGCTGATAAAGACACACCCTTTCCAAAGCAATTAAGCAAAGAGCCACAGGTGAGGCCCATTCATTTCCATTTAAAAACTGTTTTCTTCAGGCTTCACAAAGGGGTGGCCTGAGGCAAAGACCTTCCTGACATTCAGTGAAACACAACAATAAGTAAGCAAAAGGCCCAAAGCAGGGTTTCTGCACTGAGACTTTCCTGGTCACACTGATATCTGAGTTTTCTGAGATGCTCGCCATTCTCTTCAGCTATCCAGTACATGGCCATGTCACAGAGCTTGGAGGTGGTACATATTTTGGACACAAATCCATGAGCCTATTCTGGAGAGTGGCCAGAATTCAGGAAGAAAACAACAACTTAGAAAGATAGCGGGTGTTGCACATCGATAAGACAAGCTGCAGTCCATTCATATATTGGGCAGGATGAATTATGGGAAGATTTATACTAGACAGGACACATCCATTAATGGCATTTCTCTTTCTAATGTCTACA